>NC_048318.1:9755240-9757949 GCF_013100865.1 Trachemys scripta elegans | reverse complement strand
GCAGCACGGGTGGACATACCTGCACTAGCTTTATTCACACTTGCATGGCTATAAATAGCTATGCAGCTGCACGGGCTTTAGCACTGGCTGTATAAATACACCAGGGACCCTGGGAATGTATTGCATTTGTAGCCCACGCTGACATCAGTGCTGCTGCATTTACACTACTACTTTTAGCCATGCTACAGCAAGCTAGCATGGGTGTGTCTACTTGTGCCACAGTCACACCGTGGATTGCAGCATAGACATTCTCCAAAAGACAGCCCGCTTGCCAGTCCCCGCTGATGCCACATATAAAACATTTGCATGTTTCATGTCAGTTTATGGGTTAGTGTTGTGCACACCTCAGAAGCAAGCGGAGACAGGTCTGTAGCCAAACCCTCCACCCCCACAAACTCACCTTCCACTCTAGAAGCCACAGCTCCTGTTTTAACATTATACAGCAGCAGAGCAAGTTTGGTGTTAGAGGCATGAACTATGCTGTTCAAAGAAAGGGCAACTCCCTGACTTGTTAAACACATGCAGGCACCACCTCAGCCAAGGTGCGAAACCGCGCATTTAAAACTCAGCCTTCTCTCCCAAAGATATGAAAGTTCCTTCTTTTCTGCAGTAGTGAAATGAATTACAGGTTTCATTTTATTCTGAACAGTCATCTGCAGGCTAAATTCTATCCCACCAGGTTACAGAGTTAAATGATGAATTTACAGAGATTAATAACTGCAGGAGGACAGAGAAAGTAAAGGGTATATACAAGAGTGATGTTTTCAGATGGGACTTGAACTGAGATGGAGAGCTGATGAGGCAGAGAACTAGAGAAAGCCCCTACCAGAGAGAGCAAGCTGCAGTGGTAACCAGAGCAGTATGGCTGGGGACAGACGAAGCGAGAAGGGCAGTGCAGGTTAAGCAGAATGATCAGGGAGGTGGGCAGAAAAACACAAGGGGTGAAATCCTAGCTCCTTTGAAGTCCATGGCAAAACTCTCATTGACTTCAATGGGGCCATGATTTCACACAAGATATGTGAGACCGCTAGAGCAAGTCCATGCAGGGTTTCAACATCAAAGATGGATATTTTAAACTGGACATTGAAAAGCAATGGTGGAATCACTGAAGTTACCTGGACATGGCATGATAGATGCTTTGCATGTGTAAAGAGCTACTGGAATTAAATAAGTGCCAGGACCCAAGGGTCCACCATATTCCAGCTCCCATGTAAAAAGGCTACAGATGAGTTATTATAAATAATAACACTTTATTATTATTATGAGTAGCACCTAGAGGACCCAACCTAACCGGGCTACAATATACAAATAGCAAGAGTTAGTCACTGCACCAAATAGCTTAGAATTTATGTAGACAAGATGAATAAAGGATGGAAGGGAAAATAAAGGTGAAGAGGACTGAAGTAACTTGACAAAAAAAAATCACACAACTGGAAAATGGCAGGGCTGGGACTAGACCACTACACTATATTGAACCCATTTTATAGATAGGGAAAACCATAGAACAGAAAAGTCAGCTCAAATGAGCAGCAAAACTGGGAACAGAGCTCAGACCTGACTAGATGAGCTTGTCAAAAAAAATTATTTAAACTTTTTTTCTGATGAAAAATGGCTTTTGACCAGACAGAAAATTTTGTGAGAATTTGTTGAAAGTTTTCACAAAAGAATTGAAAACCAAAACATTCAGTGTTTGTTTTCTTCAAATTTTTTTGCATGGAAAATAAAAACAGTTTTTGATCAGCTCTACTTTTGGCTACTAGCCCTGTGACCTATCATGTAGATGGTGCTGTCTCCCATCACACTCAAAATCACAAACATATGCACCTTCCCAGTGGGTTTCCCAGTAATCAAGACTCCCAGCAGAAAGTAACTAGGAGTGGAATTTGTTCTGTGGCTGCCCACTGACATTGTGATGGGGTGGGCCATGCTTCCACAGCATCAGAATGCATGTACCAGAGTTGAATATATTTGCATTGGCATTTCGTCGGCACTCTCTAAATATCAGTGCACTGAGAGGATTCAAGCAGCATTTGCTTAAGTGATTATGTAATTACATTGCGATTAATGAAAATTATACTCTGGCGAGAGATTCTCAGGAACCTGGTGTTTCTGTGCCTTCTCCTAGAGGAGAAATGGATTGGAAAGGCCAGTTCCCTTTTGCTCTTCCTTGCCCATCAGCTCTTTCACTTTCTGCTCTGCCATCCAGCACAGGCAGCTCCAGAGCTCGATTAGCATCGCATGTGGATTTGTTGCCAAAAAGCAGATTTGAAATCACACTAAAGAGCTCATGTTCTCTTCTGAAGATTCCATTGCTGCAATATTAAACATGGCCTGTGGGGGATAAGGAGAGGAATTAATAAATGTGTTTTTTGCATTGCTCAAAAGTAAATAAATAGATGAAAATGTATTCAGGGATGTTGATTTACTGCTACTGCTTAGTGCTTCAGTAGAATGATGGGATTGTAAACTCAGTGAATCAGAGCGGACTCTTCTGGAAATGAACCCAAAGGAATTTGGGCCAGTGCTCAGCAGCTGAATCAACCTGATGATGGAATTAGTGAGAGGAACCAGGCAGGGCCGGCCCTAACTTTTTTGCCGCCCCAAGCAAAAAAAAAAAAAGAGTGCCGCCCTCCATAGCGCCGCCATAACACACACCCTCAGCAACCTCCCAGCCCCCCCCCCCGCCCCCCCCGCCCGACACCCGCCCCT
>NC_048318.1:9746509-9755166 GCF_013100865.1 Trachemys scripta elegans | reverse complement strand
CCCCCCGCGGAGCGCTGCGCCGCCGAACCCCCCAGCCCCCCGCGGAGCACTGCCGAACCCCGTGCCGCTGAACCCCCCTGCCGAGCGCCGCCGAACACCCTCCCCCCCTCCTCCAGCGGAGCACCGCGCCGCCGAACCCTGCCGCCGAGCGCTTTGCTGCCAAACCCCCCTGCCGCCACACACACCTCCCTCCGAGCGCCGCATTGCCAAACACCCCCACTGCTGAGCCGCGCTGCCGAACACTCCCCCCTCCCCGCGGAGTGCCCCGCTGCGCCGCCACTTCCCCCCGCGGAGCGCCGCTGCCGAATCCCCCCCTCAGTGCCCCCACCCGCCGAATCAAAAACAACCCACCCCACCCCCAGTGCCGCCTGACCGAATCCCCTCCCCCCAAAAAACAAAAAACCCTGAGCGCCCCCGCCACCCCAAGATTGGCCGCCCCATACCAGGTGCCGCCCCAAGCACGTGCTTGGTCGGCTGGTGCCTGCAGCCGGCCCTGGAACCAGGATAAATGTAGAATGGGCTTGGCGGAAAGGCCATGAGAAATATTTAAGGGCATGTTGAGTAATAAACAGGGCCAGCTACAGCTCCACTGCCTGCTGTGTTCATCCCAGCCTCGGACAAAACCAGCCACAAAGCTGGCACTTTGGAACATCATAGATTCATAGATTCTAGGACTGGAAGGGACCTCGAGAGGTCATCGAGTCCAGTCCCCTGCCTGCATGGCAGGACCAAATACTGTCTAGACCATCCCTGATAGACATTTATCTAACCTACTCTTAAATATCTCCAGAGATGGAGATTCCACAACCTCCCTAGGCAATTTATTCCAGTGTTTAACCACCCTGACAGTTAGGAACATGGGGTTCTGTTGCTTTACCACAAGCCAGGCAAAACAAACCAGTTTGTTTTGTGACTTTGGACAAGATACTTTGTGATGCTCTGTAGTTAGTGCAAAGCAGACCAAAAGCTGGCTTCCTTTGGGTGGTTTAATGCCGGTTTATGAACTCATCCCCCAGTGCCCACCATAGGGGGTGTGGACAGGGAAAAGGGGTGTGACGGGAGCACCCCCATGATTCTCAGCTGCTGGAACAGCTCCTTTGAGCTGCGGGCAGCAGGGCATGATGTGCTCATCTAAATTGCTCTGGAAAACTAGCTCAGCTCTGGGATAGATTGGGATTAGGGGAGTGAAGAGATTACTTAAGCGGTACCAAGGCCTAGTGCAAGCCCTCTGTACAAGGGTGAATTTCATCCTAAATTCACAACACTATCCACCATGAATATCTCAGCCAGAATGTCAGAATATCCAGCCAGAATATCTCAGACTGTGACACAAATGCACTCTGAGTTAGCAGAACCTTAGCACTGGCATTCCCTGCCTTTCAAATGTTGAGCTGTGCTATCTAAATTTTCCCTTGATATAATTTTATCCTATAGAATTATTTTTCTTTTCTTTTTTTAATAAAGTAGAGGGACTTTTTGAATAGAAAGGCACACAAAAGCACCCGCGTCCCCCCCACCAGTAACTTCTTATTTTGTTCAACTCCCGTAACCTAAAAATAATAGAACAGATTTTTCTAATTTTATAAAAAGCAATAGCTTTCCTCTCAGCTCCTGAGACCTTGTCTGCTGAGTTGCAGCATAGAGCAATTTTTTAAAATAGCTGGGTGATAAAACGTCTGAATATAGGGGATTTATAATGGAAAACACTGGCAGACCCTTAACTGGAGCATCTTCAACACTGCCCTCTGATAAATCTTACTTTCAAGCTGAATTATTCATAGGTAAATGGACAAAACTCTTTCAACAACAAGGATAGACCAATAAAGCACATTCACTGTATTTCCAGGCTGGGAAGATTATATGCGTTGTTTGATTGCTATGGTCCTTGGTAACTAAAGTGGTTGGTATATAGTTTTAACAGATGGATGGGATGGACCAAATTGCATGTGGTTTAAATAGACACAACTACATTTAAGTCAATAGAGTAATGGCTGGATGTAAACCTTCATGCTTTGGGTCATAAACCAACTGATACTGGAGGACAGGAAAGGATGTCCCCTAAATGCAGGTTATTCTAGAATTGCCCACAATAGGGGTTCTTGCAATTTCCTTTGAAGTACCTAATACTCACCGCTGTCAGAGACAGGATATTGATCTGATCTACTATGGCAATTCTCTTGTTCCTAGGTAACAGTGAGCTAAATTTAGCTTTTTCTCACAGTATGATAGTAGACCACTATGGCTACCAAATAACTTAAATGAAAGATTAAAACAGGTAAAAAAATGTGGTTAATCAGCCATCTGATGTTATTGTGGGTTACAAAGCAAGCCCGTGGCAGACACAGAAAGGAAATACAGATCTCCTAATTTTTAGCCCTGTGTTTTAGCTACTAGATAATATGTTTCTATCTCTCTCTCTCTCCTTCCATCTCTGCATGGAGTAAATAGCCTGGAATCTCTTAACAACATGGTGAAATGTAGCATCTGTTTAATAGAGCAGAGCAACACCTTACAACAGCGCAGAGCAAGTAGTGCCAGGGGAAACTAGAATTATCACTCCTACACTTGCAAAAAATGCCACACGATCATTAATGACTACAAGGGGTCGCAGCCTCAGATTCATGTCTTATCTGGAAGGTGTCATTTCCATCAACGCAGAGGACCATGCTGGAGAACTAGATTGCTACTCACTATGAAGGATGAGTGTGCATCACCTACTGAATAACCAACACCAGCTGGGTTTTCTTTGGAGGTATTCCATCCAAGTGCTGATCACATCTGACACTCTATTAGTTCAGGAGAGATGAAAAGATCATAGCCTATGGTGGTGCAGGTACTGAGGTAATGGGCACCTAATGCAACCATCGCAAACAGAAACCAAGGTCCTGGAGAGAATACGTCACCCCACTAAGAATGGATGTTTCTTTTTTGAAAAACAGCTCAGCCCCTGGAGACAGAATCTGCCTTAAAGTGAATACAAGAAAGACTTTTTAAATCTTGTCAAGAGCTTACAAGAGAACGTCCCTTGGGAAATGGGCCATGGCTAAAAGTCTCCAAGGACAAACTAGCAGTATCTGTGACAAAGCACAGAAAGGAAAGGTTTGACCAATGTGCCAACAACAGGACACAAAGGGGAAGAAGATGCGTTCATTCAGCGGAGCCTGGAAAGCAAAAAAACCCTCAGGCTTTAAAAACACTACCAGGCTGATGATTAATCAAAAGCTCCAAGTGTTACATTAAAGGACCTCACGTAACCCGTCAGAGGCACTTGGTAATGATTTCATCCTAAAGCACCGATAAATTAGAGGCGCCTAACTTCTGAATCTGAGGATCCCATTAAAATGATGAACAGCCTCTTGCAGGCTCTGTTATTCACAGGACAGGACGGATGAAGCTGACGTGTCCGTCTAGCCCCTGGAGGAGAAACTTAAGGCTGGTCAGAACTCATCAGAAGTTTAATGGAAAGAAAGAAAATATTTTATATGCACGTGCAATGTAAAATACCAGCCCAATGCACAGACACAGAATATGCTGTAATTCTGCAGGCAGCACAGGATTTATTCACATTTGCAAGAGATAGTCCTGGCACCACCATTACTCTCCCCTGGGTACTCTTCTACGAAGGATGCCTCTCCCTCGTGTAGATTAATTCCAACAATTCAGGATATTTATTGTAGATTTAATTTATACACTTCTCCACTTGCAAGTGTGAGAAGTGGTGCAATCTGGCCATCTATTGGGCAGAGCTAGGGCCTGGGGGTCAGGACTCTGGGATTCTTTTCCTCTCTGTAAATGTCTATACAACTGCTGGGTGGGTGCTTCCCAGCATGGGTAGACCAACATGTACTAGCTCTGATCAAGCTAACATGCTAAAATTAGCAGCATGGGCATGGCGGCATGGGCAGTGGCTCAGACTATGTATGGCTCAGACACTCAAGTATGTCCCCAAGGGATCAGGAGGGATTGTACTCAAGCAACTACCCAGAGCTGCCACTGTGGACACACTGCTATTTTTAGCAGATAAGCTTGAGTAGAGCTAGCATGTGTCTATTTGCCCGTGCCAGGAATCACCCTTCCAGCTGCTGTGTAGACGTACCCTCTGTCACTGACTCATTTGGTACCTTTGGACGAAGGTGCTCAGATGCTGTGGTGATGAGGGTCATGTAAGACTTTTCAACTCACAAATACTGTACCATTTTAACTATACCAGTTATATTGGTATAGTTATATTGGTACAATCCCCCTAGTGTGGATGCTTTTATATCAGTATAAAGGTGCCTTAAGCCATGTCTTCACTACAGACTGCTGCTGGCATAGCTATCTCAGGCCAGCTCTACGCTAGTGAACTTACAGCAGCCCAGCTGTACTGATGCCGCTTGTGCCGCTGTAAGATCACTCGTGTAGCCGCTCTATGTTGACGGGAGAGAGCTCCCCCGTTGACATAATTAAACCACCTCCTACGAACAGCGGTAGCTCTGTTGGCAGGGGGCAGTTCTCCCCCTGACATAGCACTGTTCACACTGGCGTGTCTGTCTGTGTAACTTATGTCGCTCGGAGGGGTGTTTTTTCACACTCCTGAGCGAGATAAGTTATACCGACAAAAGTGCTAGTGTAGACACAGCCGTAGTCAGGGGTGTAAAAAGGTGTGATCCCTGACTGACATAGCTGTGCAGGCAAAAGCCCCTAATGTAGATGCAGTTATACTGGCAAGACTGCACTTTTATTGGGGATGGAATAGGCAATACTGGTAAAAGCACAGCTTTGCTGGTATAAGCTGAGTCCACACTAGGAGCACCATTGCTGGTACAGTATATTGATATAGCTTTATCAGTAAAACACTCCCAGTGTAGACATGTCCTTATACCAGTATAGTTAATTTAGTAAGGGAAGGAGAATAAGGCCTTGGCTACACTTACCAGCTAGTTCGACGGCTGGAAATCGAAGTTCTGGGTTCGACTTATCGCGTCTAGTCTGGACGCGATAAGTCGAACCCGGAAGTGCTTGCCGTCGACTGCGGTACTCCAGCTCGGCGAGAGGAGTACCGCGGAGTCGACGGGGGAGCCTGCCTGCCGCGTGTGGACCAAGGTAAGTTCGAACTAAGGTACTTCGACTTCAGCTACGTTATTCACGTAGCTGAAGTTGCGTACCTTAGTTCGAATTGGGGGGGGTAGTGTAGACCAAGCCTAAGTTATACTGATGTAAGGCACCTTTTTACCAGTACAACTGAGTCCACATTAGGGGTTGTACTGGTATAACCATCGCAGTTAAAAAAAAATCACACTCCTAAGTGACACAGTTATACTAATACAAAAACTACGTAGGCCAGGCTTACCTATCACTTTCCTCTTTCTCTGTCTTTGTTTTCCAATCTGGAAAACAAGCAATACCCACTTTACAGAGGTGATGCAAAGCTTAATTAATGATGAGGAAGCACTTTGAGATCTTTGGATGGAAGATGTGCAAAGGGTTATTTTTAAGTTACTTGAATTTAAATGCCTTACATGTTTTAACAGTTGCTGCTGCTGCCAGCCTCTGCCATTGCTTTTCTGAGTCTTCTTACCTTTTTTGGAAGAGCAGTCCCAAACCTCGCAGGCTGTGCAGGATTGTTCCTCACACAGTGCAATATTTAGAGCTGTGTCCAGTCTGGTTGCAAACTACCCAAGTAATGAGGCTTCCACAACTGCCCTTAGGGCCTGCTCTGACTTTCTTATTAAAAACATTATCCCTTCAAAGCCAAGCCTGTGCTGACTACGGTTCTTTTTTTCTACTGAGTCACTCTATCGTCATAGAAAGTAGCGTGGGAGAATGCACATCAGTCATTAGTGCTGGGTTTTTTCTCCTGGTAAACATCCATTCTAAATGTTTAAGAAGAAAAGTGTGCTAAATAGTAGTGATTACTGAACTTTAATACAGTACTTTTAATGGAGAAGCTGAAACACACAGGGAACCAGTGACTCATACAGCATAATACAGCTGAATCTATCAAAGCCTTACATATATGGACGCCATCACCATAGTACTTGAATATCCCACAACACCCCGATGAAGTAGAGCTGTAATAGTGCCCCTATAGTACAGATGGAAGAACTGAGGCAGATAGCCAGACTAAATGACTTGCTTAAGGCCACACACTATGTCTGTAGCAGAGCAGGGAATTGAACTTAGGCCTTCTGAATCATAGCCTAGCAATCTAGCCACTGGACCCCCTGATCAAGAGCAGAACCTGTTTCTCTGGATGCCCAGCCTTGTGCCTCATCCACTGGACCATGCTATCTAATTGAATGGCTGAGGTTAAAGCCTGCTAAGGCAATTAAAAAGTGATTTCTCCATGCATGCATGGAGAACAGCCCCAAAGCCATTCACCAACCATGAGGTTTAGGTTGGACATTAGGAAAAAGTTCCTAACTGTCAGGGTGGTTAAACACTGGAATAAATTGCCTAGGGAGATTGTGGAATCTCCATCTCTGGAGATATTTAAGAGTAGGTTAGATAAATGTCTATCAGGGATGTTCTAGACAGTATTTGGTCCTGCCATGAGGGCAGGGGACGGGACTCGATGACCTCTCGAGGTCCCTTCCAGTCCTAGAATCTATAAAACTTGAAATCCACAAAGCTTCTTCATTGGCTTTGTGCCTCCTACACTCCAGGTGAGCTTTAGAAAGGATAAACCACCCTATCAAATAAATGTACCTGATCAGTCCTACAGAGAATCAGTGTGTATATTTTATGTATTTTAAATGCCTATGTAGACATTTGGTTCCTTTATGTTACAGCTTTGTGTGCAAGTCACTGATATACTCTCCAATTCACTCCCTCTACTGATATACTCCTGTTATCCGTCCTTTCCTCCAGCTCACTCAAATGCATCCACGTTGTATGCATCCCTCAGATACCTTTACAGCAAGCTAGAGCATTACTGTATAAATTTATAATCAGAAGGCATCATCCCCCACTTTAATTCAAACTCTCCCACACCCTGAAAAAAGTTTTTTATTTATAGAGTGAATTTCAGTCATAGTTAAAGTTAATTGACTTTTTTTTTTTAAATCAAGGCCTTGGTTACTAACTGTCCCACACAAACATTTGCTTTTTTATCTCTTCTTTGTTTAGTCTAGTGTGAAATTGTTTTCCAGGTAGTGATTAATTCTGCTCTGTTTTTTTCCCCTTGTTGTGTAATTTGCAGTGTTTGAGAAGTCTATGCTAAACTGCAGCTTCCCTTTTATCAGCAGTGTTATTACAACTTTGTCAAACACAAGCCTTTACCATCGCCTGTCACCAGATCAGTTATATTATCTCTTATTAGTTTTTATATCTGCTTTGTTTGTTTGCTTGTTTTGAGGTAACATCAGTTTATCTGAAAAAGATGGATGGCCTGGCAGGGTGAGACATAGAATCATAGAAATGTTGGACTGGAAGGGACCTCAATAGGTCATCTAGTCCAGTCTCCTGCACTGAAGCAGGACTAAGTATTATTTAGACCATCCCTGACAGGTGTTTGTCTAACCTGTTCTTAAAAACCTCCAATGATGGAGATTACACAGCCTCCCTAGGTAATTTGTTCCAGAGTTTGACTACCCTGACAGTTAGGAAGTTTTTTCTAATGTCTAACCTAAATCTCCCTTGCTGCAATTTAAGCCCATTACTTCTCGTCCTGTCTTTTGTGGTTAAGAACAATTTAGCACCCTCTTTTTATAACAACCTTTTATGTACTTCAAGACTGTTCTCATGATCCCCCCCCTCAGTGTTCTCTTCTCCCGACTAAATAAACCCAGTTTTTTCAATCTTTCCTTGTAGGTCATGTTTTGTAGAACTTTAAACATTTTTGTTGCTCTCCCTGGACTTTCTCCAATTTGTCCACATCTTTCCTGAAGTGTGGTGCCTAGAACTAGTACTCTAATTGAGGCCTTATCAATGCTAAGTAGAGTGGAAGAATTACTTCTCATATCTTGCTTACAACTTGCCTGCTAATACATCCCAGAATGAGGTTTCCTTTTTTTGTAACTGTATTACATTGTTGACTCATAGTTGGTTTGTGATCCACTATCACCTCCCCCCCACCACACACACACACACACACACACACACACATCTTTTTCTGCAGTCCTCCTTCCGAGGCAGTCATTTGCCATTTTGTATTTGTGCAATTGATTATTCTTTCCTAAATGTAGTACTTTGCATTTGTCCTTATTGAATTTCATCCTATTTATTTGAGACCATTTCTCCAGTTTGTCTCGATCATTTTGAATTCCAATCCTGTCCTCCAAAGCACTTGCATCCCAGTTTGGTATCATCTGCAAACTTTAAAAGTGTGCCCTCTATGCCATTATCCAAATCATTTGGGAAGATATTAAATAGAACTGGACCTAGGACAGATCCCTGCAGGTCTCCACACTATATGCCCTTCCAACTCGATTGTGAACCATTGATAACTATTCTCTGAGTATGCTTTTCCAACAAGTTGTGCACCAATCCTATAGTAAGTATCAGAGGGGTAGCCGTGTTAGTCTGAATCTGTAAAAAGCAACAGAGGGTCCTGTGGCACCTTTAAGACTAACAGAAGTATTGGGAGCATGCTCGGGGGTCGCATAACTAGTTATGTGACCCCCGAGCATGCTCCCAATACTTCTGTTAGTCTTAAAGGTGCCACAGGACCCTCT
>NC_048318.1:9726838-9741584 GCF_013100865.1 Trachemys scripta elegans | reverse complement strand
TGGGCCAGGATTTCACAGATTGGTAGATGCATAGGCTCTAGGGCCAGAAGGAATCTCCATGATCAGATAGTCTGACTTCCTGTATGCAAAGGTGCAGAAGATGGAGTAAAGCTTATCTTTTAGAAAAACATCTAATCTGGTTTTAAAGACTCCAAACAATGGTGAATCCCCCACTGCCCCGAGAAGCTGTTCTGATGTTTAATTAACCTCACTGCTAGGAAACTATGTCTTATTTCAAGGTGAAAATGTCTAACTTCAACTTCCAGGCACTGGATCTTGTTAAGTTTTCATCTGAAAGATTGAAAAAAGCCCCCACTAATAGATATTACCCATGAGCCCTGCCCCAAAGAGATGACAGTCTAAGAAACTGATCCTACAAACATCCAAACAGGTAAGTAACCTTCCCATGAGTAATCATCTTGACTTCAGTAGAACTACCCATGTGATTAAAGTTATTCATTTGCTGGTGAGGGCTGGGACTACTCATATGAGTAAGGTCATTCACCTAGTTAAATCTTTGCAGGGCTCTAAGTAGTCAAAATCCAGCAGAAGAAAGGTGTGTGAGATGAAGAGAGTTGTGTTTGTGTGAGTGAGAGAGAAAAAAGGATGCAATATAAAAGCAAAACACGTCATATGCCTTATCAGCTTATTTGCTTGAAATCTTGTTTGCTTTTATTTCAATCTTTATAATTCTGTGTTTATATTAAAATGCAAATTAAGTACCCATTTCTCCCTGGCCTGTGTTCTTTTCCATTTGAGTTGCTTTCCCCCCTTTCTTTTTAACTCTGACTCATCTTGCCTGTAAAGTAAATCCATCCTTTGGGTGCTCTCCTGTTTAGTGCTGTACTTTCCAACATTGTGCTCTGTTTTAATCCCTGCTTATTATGATTTTTGTGGCTTTGTCTGGTTGTTTCCTGTTTTATCTCTCTTGCTTTTAGTTTTTCTGTTTGTATTTAAGTCTTTTCTGTTTATCCCTTCCCCACTTTCCTTATATTAACCCTTCGTATTAGAATGTCTTCTGTTCCTCCTTTCTGATTCTGAACTCCGCTCTTCTCTTTCCTCCTGAGACCATGTAGCCTTTCTTCTTTGGTTCTTCCCATCCACTGTCAATTCTTCTTCATTCCCCCGTTACTTTGACATCACTGAAAAGCTCAGGAATTCACACAGTTGGGTTTCTATCTGGTCCGAACCTATGAATGAACCTTGCTCCCATGTAAAAGACCATGCAAATGAATTGAAATCTATTCACAGAAACATTTGCACAAATCTGTCAGTAATGAATGCTCTCCTAGACACTCAAAGCTGCCTTGTTTTTCCATACACACAGACAGATACAGTACTTGCTTTGGAAGTTCTCTTCAACAGCCAATAAATCAGCCTTTGCCTTTTCCTCTTCAATTTGGATGTTCCTGATACCCTAACTCACCCTCACTTCCAAAACAGTCCCATCGATTTCAGTGCAGCTACTTGCAGAGTGAGTTACTACTACTCAGCATGAGCGAAGGTGGTAGAATCTGTCTCTTTGTAAGTGGAACTCTTCAATCAGGTGTTTTGGTTATGAGTAATCAAGGGCCTGATTCAAGTACAAAAATAGCGCTGTAAGGAGAAATTACTGCTGCCCTTGGTGGGCTCCCTGTCCACTGCCTCTCTCCAGAGTCAGTCACTGCACATGGCATGTGATGTCTGAGCTTTTCAGAGGTGGCAAAATGGTGACTAGTCTCTGACAGGACAAGAGACCTGTCAGTAAGAGACAACTTGGCTTGTTACAGCTCAGCCCAGTCTAGCTGGGGAAGAATTGTTTTGGTTAGCTCCATCAGTGCAGCAGTGGATCATTTGCAGGGTACTCTTCAAGTTACTCCCAATAAGAGCAGGGCTACATGAAGTACTTTCAATCAGAGCTGGACAAAACGTTTTCAACATTTTTTTTTTGAAAATGTGGATTTTTGTCAAAAACAAAATTTCTCATAAGAACGTTTTTGTTTTTCATGAAAATGTTTGTGTTTTTGTTAAAAAAATGAAAATGAAAATCTTTGTTTTAAAATGAAAAAAAAAAAGATTTTATGGGTTTTCAGTTTCTCACTCGTTCTGTGAGAATCTGAAATTATTCTCACTTCATTTTCAAAAAAATAAAAAAATGTTTTTCATTGTTGTCAAAGATTTTCCAAGGGGGAAAACGTCATTTCCCAACCAGCTCTATATACAATGTGTATTCAGAATGTTTATTGCTTTAATTATTGTTCTTCTGTGAAATATCTGGGCTCCTTTAGATAATCCCAGTTAAGGGACATCTGCAGTTTAGCTAATTGAGTAACTGCTGGGCCTTTTGCTAGCTCTGTCAGGGCAAGTTCATAGTCTTTGCTCAAGTGATAATAGCACAAGACTGGGAAGCATGGGATAGAGTTTATAATTCCAGCTCTGACACTGACTTGCTTTGTGACCGTGGGCCAGTTTCCCCATTTGTACAATGGGGATAATAACACAGACATAACTTGCAAAATACCTTGAGTTCTATGGATGAACATCCTATATAAATACAAAGGATATCATCTCTCTCAGTTGACTGAATTTCCACAGACACTTTAGAATAGCCCTGGAAGCTGTATCAGATCACAAGCAGGTATTGGCACCATACTGTGCAATGTCCACAACTGTTGTGGCTTTTGTATTAGAAAATCCAGTATGGCTTTTTACTTGGTCTTGTCCTGTGTGACCAGTTCAGAACCCAAGCAAGATGCAGCTGCATTTGGTGTCATATTGGTATTGCCTCATATTGGTATTGCCTTCTAACATTTTTCTAAGCTAGAAAATACAGCATGTTTCCAATCCCATTATCACAAGCTCTCCATACCTGGAAGAATTGCACTTTGCTATCTCTGGCTGCACAGATATTACAGCCAGTGTAGTGGAAAAAGGCTTTGTTATGCATACGGTCTATTTATAGCTAAGGATTAAATGGCTCAGGTGATGGGTGTTGGGTTATATAGCCTTTAACCACATGGTCATCAGTGTGAATCTAGCCAAGGCAGTTGTGACTGAAAGCTGCTACCCTCTATGGCTGTTTGGTGGCCGATGTGAATTGAGTGCAGTTTCCAGCGAACCACCCCACAATTGACAGCAATGAGACATTTTGTTGTCAAATTCAGAAGAGGTGCCATGGGCTGAACAGGCCATGGAAAATTAACTCCCCTTCCAGATCAGAGCTATTTGCAAGGCATTGTTAGAAGCTCACACTGCTGTCTGTGCGGTACCAGCTATGAATAAAGAGGAAAAAGCCAGCACCCCTGGTTGTCAGCCCAGAACCTTTCACCAGCATTAGTAGTTCAGTCCTGTACCAATTGAGGTCAATGGCAAAGCCTTCATTGATTTCAGTGGTGCAGAATCAGGCATTAAATGCACACCTCATTATGGTGATATAAGATCTGACAAAACAGAACAATTCACTTAATACAGTACTATGCCTTTGTTAGTGATCAATCTGGGATGGCCCCCCAAAATACAATTAATAATAGTTTAACTTAACCATGAAATTGTGTACCATGGGTACTGGGGCAAATTCATCCTTTCTCCAGCTAGTGATCAGATGATGCCCTGAGACATAAAGAATTACTCTAGTCAGTGAAAAAACTGCAGAGGGCTTTTCCTCTCGGGTAATTGAGTCTTATAGTTAAGGCATAGGACTGGGAGATGGAAAATTTAGATTCTGGCATAGGCTTTCTTCTCCACTCTCTGTCTCAATTTCCTCAATAGTAAAGTGGGGATAATGATATTCACAGTGAGGCTTCGTTCATTAATATTGGTGGAGCATTTTCATATCTTCAGATGGAAGTCAACTGGTACAGAGGGAAGCAGCATTACTGTATTGCTTACATTTCCATATTACAACATAAACAACCTCCCTGGAGGAGAGATGCAAGTTTAGAGTATTGATAGTTATTATTCTACTGAGTCAAGGAAAAAATACAATAACGGCAAATAGCCCAAAGCAAATATTTTATCACTAACTGTATTTTTCCCACCAGCATCAAACCATATCTATATATTTTTCCCTGATTCATATGATTTAAAAAAGAAAACAACACGACACTATACTACTAGGACAGATATCCTTTAGCAAGCAACCCTATTCCCATAGGAGTCACTGACTTCAGCCTCATTGTACCCTTTTCTATTGCGCCATTTAGAGAGGGACGGAGATTTATTCTCCTATTCATTAGGAGGCTGGATCCAAAGACCATTGAAGTTAATGGAAAGACTTCAATGGGCTCCGAATTAGACCCTGTATCAGTATAGTGTCGGGCTAATGGTTGCTTCCATAGAGCCTATACATTTTTTCCTAGCACCATCTGTATTCTTTTATCCTTCTTTCTCTCTTTATCACTATCTCACTGTCAGACAAATGTAGTCAGAGATGTTGGCAGAAAGATACTGTCTATTTTCTAATATTTCATTTAAGATCTACTGGCAGTTGTTTTTGTTGTTTTTCTTTAAATGGAAAAGGGAAAACAATAAAATTAATTGACTGCTATCCAAATGCTTCTGCAAATGGTTGTGCTAGAAACAGTGACTCAAGGTCACTCTGCAATCATCCTGTCCCTGTCTAATCCCACCATCTCATGCAGCAATTTACCCACACAGATGTTTATATTTTGAAGGTCACCAATGAAACCTTTTGGCATTTCAAAGACATGGTAACTGCTTGGACTGGCTCAATCGGTCCACTGCAGAAAGTTGAACTGTGATACTAAATAGCACTCTGGGACTCCAGTTGCATTCACTGGGTTAGTCAAGTGAATCCTATATTCCATGGCAAGCAGAGAATGCTTGCCATTAGGGGATTTTATCCAATACTTAAACTTCTCCTTCTGCTGGGAAAGGAAGGCACTCATTTGCCTCTAGGTAGAATTCATTGCAACTTACAAGGCCAGAAATAAAGACGACTTCCTCCTAATTAAGGGGGGAAATTGCATGCATTTCTTCTGAAAAAAGTAGAAGTTTGAAATTTAGAGTATGTGAAATAGAAGAAAAATCTCTCAATTTTTGTATGAATTTTCCTGCAAGTTCTTTACACTCACGTTTGCACCCATACACCTAGAGTCTGAGCTCTTTGGGGGCAGAGACCAGTTTAATTATTTATATAGCGCTTAGAACAATGGGATCCCGATCCCTCAAATGGGGTCCTTGAGCACTACTGTAATATGGAGACAGAAACATCTTCAGAAATGACTAGTGATTTTGGGTACCTCAGTTTTGGTTATCCACCTTAGGATACCTTAAAGGGACCAGATTTTGAGACAGTGGTTGCTGAGTACCTCTTGGAAATTAAGCTCCTTTAAGGGGGCATGCAAAAATTGAAACTCCCATAATCACTAGTCACTTTTGAAAAGCTTAGCTATAACAAATAATTGTTTTTGTGTGAAATTTCACAAAGATGTTGTCACAAAGATGCATAGTTTTTGTGCTGATAACAAGCCTATTCCAAAATGGGCTTGTTTTCACTATAATCATTGCCTCTCAGCTCCAGCATTTTGCAACAACTTCACAAAACTCGAATACGATTGTAATTTGCAACAACAACAACAACAAGGTGAACATGTTCAAATGACAAGCCCTTTGAATTTCACTTGTAAATATTTCTTTCACCTCTAGGGTTGATTAAATTAATGGGCCTTCAATAGAGCTACGTGGATTTAGACCAGCTGATGAAAAGGCCTAATATATAAACATATAACTGAAACAAACCAGAGAGTTCTGCATGGCTCTAATAACATGCTACACTTTTGCTGCAATGTCCTCAAAAGCAAACGTGGTGAAAGCAGAAAGCAAGAATCCTATTCACTAGAATAATTGTCTGTGATGAAGACCTGGATTTGTTAGGAGTTAAATTTAAAGTTGATAATGTCACATGTCCAACGTGAATCTAAACATTTTTATTTGATCAGTAGTAATGACATGGAATCTCTACAACTAGTGTTCACTGTATCTGTCACAATGATGGCATTTTATATACTCTTTTAAAAAAAATATTTACAACCAAGGAACATTTAAAAAGAGCTTCTAAAGGGGATTTAGAGATAACTGACTGACCCTGGGAGTTTTTCCCAGTTTAACCAGGCTTGGAGAGATAGTCAGTCAATAATTACTCCTTGGGCTTGGAGCCCGACTGGATTACTGGCTGACTAAACTACTTAACGAAAGCACTTTGTGGCGTCTGAGCTGGAGCATGAATGGTATTCAAGCAGTACAGCTTTATATCACACCAATAAGGGTGCCAGTGTGCTAGGCTGCGGTGTATCAAATGCATTTTTGAATAAAAGAAGGAAGAAACAAGGAGGTTTTTTCCATTGTAAAGCAAATACCAGTTATTTTCACAGAATCGCTTCAGCTTCCTAGAAACTAAATTGTAATTGCAGTGCACTGAATCCAGAGGGGACTTTCATTTCATTTTACTATAAATTAGAGACAGCCTAGAGCCAAATGTATGGATTGGAACAGCCCTAAACTTTGGCGAAGTCAAGAATCCAAACCTGGATTCATATTAGTTTTATTATTTGTACTATAGTAGCATCCTAGGCTCCCTCAATATCTGAGAGCTATTGTGCTAGGTGCTGTACAGACACACAGGATGACATGGTCCTTGCTCCAAAGGGCTTATCATCTAAGGCTCCAACCTGCAAATATTTATGCGCATAAAGTTACTGGCATGTATATGCAATCCATGGAGCTCCACAAGGGTAATTCACATATGTAACATTGTTCATGTACCTAAGTGTTTGCAGAATCATGGCTCATTTTGAAAGAAAACATAAGTGAGAGTAACAAGCAATAGGAGAGAAAGGTGGAGTGGGGGAAGGGGAGTAATGGAGATAAGATCAAATGGCTATACATGCTTATGTCCCACTGAAGTCAATGTACGCTTTACTGAATGTGGATAGACTGGGGTGACCATATTTCCCAAGGGGAAAATGGAACACCATGTGGGATTAATCCAAGCCCCCCCACTGCCCCGTGGGGCTGGCATTGCTGCTCGCCCGAGCCCTGCCTGTCCCTCACGCAGGGCTGGCATCACCGCTTGCCCCCTGCATGTTCCTCCATTTTTGCTAAAAGGGTCAGGACAGCTGGGATAAGGCTTAAAGAGACTCTCCCGGCCAAAACGGGACACATGGTCACACTCGGATAGACATAAGGATGTGCTTAAGTGCTTTGATGAATCAGAGCATTAGCATACAAACTAATGGTTCCAAACCACCTGAAAGGTTCCCCCCACCTTTTATTAATAAATAAATAGTATCAGTTTTCCCTGGTTGCCATTCAACCTAGCCGTGGTTAGCTGTTCATAGGCATCACAGCAGATCAGATACTGATGTGAGATTAGAAGGTGCAGAAGATACGTATCATACATTACATATCTAGGGCC
The DNA here is from genome assembly GCF_013100865.1 of Trachemys scripta elegans. NCBI lineage: Eukaryota > Metazoa > Chordata > Testudines > Emydidae > Trachemys > Trachemys scripta. Next base: position 9,734,170 of record NC_048318.1, on the reverse strand, counting down.
AGATCCTGCACTGGCATAAATTAGAATACCGTGATTTACACCAGCTGAGGATCTGGATGCTAAAGATTACACTGAGCTCAACCCAAACCCTGCATTCAAACCCTCAGGGCAGAGCTGAATGTCGTGGCTCACTACGCAAAAAGGTGTTTCGCTATCTGCAAGTTAAGCTCCTACCGTAAAAGCAAAACTAAGGGCTAGTCTCCATTAGTTAGAGGACAACCTTGAGGAGTCACATCAGCTAACATCCTGCTGCTCACTACTTTACAGTCACTGTCGATGGGAAAATTGTGTTCATTATTGTGTCAGGATACATATCCAAAAGCAGCTGACATGATGTTGACCCCTGACTTAGCCCTGGAATCAGCACTTTGCTTGTTATCATGACTCCTCAAGGTCTTGTGCTAACTCACTATTACTTTCTAGTGAACACAAGAGCAAAAAGCTAAAATTGTGATGTTGGTGTGTGCTGATCTCATCCCACAGACTTAAATGCTCCATAGTCCACCTTCTCTAACTCTACCGTGCAGTGGTTAAAGACTGAAACAGCAGGGGAAGCTCTCACTGCTCCAGCTAAGGAGGAAAAGCAACTCTAGGGGAGTGCTGCTTATCTAAGGAAGGGGCGCTCCCCGCCTCTGCTTTTAGCAACAGACTGGGACCTATGCTCTCCCCAGTTCCCCTTCCTTTCACCCCGATACTAAGTGGAGGATAGTTTATAGGAAACCTATAGGTGAGCTGCTCTAAAACCCCACAATCTATTTACAAATACCACTCCTAAAAGACCCTCGTGCCTACCCAGTTGCATCACAAGAAGTTACCGCACAACTGCGTTTCTAGCATCCTTTTGCTGGAGCGATCCATGCTGACCATGCAGTGAGACTGCTGTATGGCTGGCAGAAGTATCACTTCTGAAGCCAGACTTTCCATGGACTACTGTGAATTAACCCACAGCACAGAGGTCAGAATTTACAAAGTTTAAGCCCCAACATAATAAAATGATACAGGGTATGGGTATAAGACTGGCCACAAGTATTGGGTACCACACATACCACCAGCTTCTTAACTAAGTGTGGGTGCTGAGCGAAAACCACAAAAAGAGAAAAAAGGAAATGAGACTCAAGACATTAAACCTCCATCTCCAAGGTAACATAAAAGAGAAACCATATAATGGAAAGAAATAACAAAGCAGGGAGGAGCAAATCTCCTCCTATCATTTATCTGGTGCTCCCGATGTACATGGCACTCTGCTGTAAGAAAAAATAGAGATGAGCCCTAATGGCCTAATTTTCAAAGATGGCTTGAATGGGCACCTTTGTAAAGCAGACTGTTAATAACCAGAAAAGCCTGGATCTGAATGAATCCAGAAATTGGGAAGTTTGCACTTGGATTCTTAACCAAATTTTGCTGTTCCATCCTAAAGCACTGCGAGACACTTCCCCCTATCCCTGAAAACAAGAATGAAGATGGTAGATGTATCTTTTCAGAGAGCTGTCTTCCCCTGTCAGCCCTGCTTTGCCTGTTGTAATCAGTCTTTCAGGGAATAAGAGGGATGCGGAGTTCATCCAAGCATCCTCCTTCCTTTGCAGTCTTCAGAGTCTCTTCCTGTGCTTTGATCTTGGTTAGAGAATGCCTCACTAATTACTGATGCTTCCCAGCCGGGGAAGGAAAAAGAGTATTCTTCTCGCCTTCCTCAAGTGGCTGCAACTGCAAAACACTTTTACCATCTGAAACCTCTCCATAGTCAAACAAAACAATGCCCCCCCAGCCAAACAAACACACAGCTGTACATTAATGTGCACCATGCAAGCTGTTCTTGTCTGCTAAAGACGTGGTTTTTTATTTTATTTTTCAGCAGCCATAACACCTTTTCTCCCAAGATGGTCTCCAAGTAATTTACAAGTGCAGAGAAGCGGCAAAACAAATAAGAGCTGGGGCATGGGGTTGGAGAGAAAGTGGGTCATCAGTCTGTGTTGGAAAGCATGGACACTGGGTGTTTTTCCAGCATTTTTAATTTAAGGACCTCAAAACACTTTATCAGCATTACTAATCAACCAACACAAACCACCATGCAAGATGCTCCTGGTTAGAGCCCAAACTGCAAAATATGCCAGGTCTCAGGTTTCCATAAGACCTCAAAATTTAAGCCAAGTTCATGGAAAGAGTCTATGATGTTCTTGAATCTTTTGATTACTGGATGATTAATATTTTGAGTAATGTATCCAACCATTTTTTCCAGTGAACAGTGGAGTAGCTCTGTGGGTGAATGTTTTTTCTTCCTCTGTTCAACATACTATATCAAAAGCCAAATATTGCTCACCAAATTATCTGAGTGCTTCTTTGTGGCAATCAGCAAATCATTTGTGTGTGAATACTGTGTTGTCCTCCTGCCCCCCCGACCAACTTTATTCAGTCATCCGTAATTTGGAATGGACCTGAGCAATTTTATTATTATTTGTTTTATTGTACCACCTACAGGTTTCAAACAAAAATCTGGAGTAGATTTTGTGAGATGTTGTACAAACACACACACAGAGACAGCTCTTGCTTTGAAGAGCTTACAATCTTGTTTAAACAGACAAGATAGACCAAGGGCAGGAGAGGCAACAGAGGTGAAGTGACTGGCTAAAGTCATACAACAAGGCAGTGGCAAAACTGGGACTAGACCCCACATCTCCAGCATCTCAATCCACTGCCCTATCTACTAGAGTATGCTGCCAATTGAGGCCTGTGCTCTATTAAAATTTGTGTCTTTGTGCCATTTTGTCACAAAAATCAGGTTTTAACTGGTAGTTTCAATGGAATTTCACACACACAAAGTCCGAAAACTCAAAGTGTGCACCCTAGGTGTTTGGTAAAGAGCCCAGCAAAGCAGATCCACCATGTCTTAGACACTTCCTTGTACAGAGGGGTAAAATCAGTATTAATTCAGAGCCATTATAAACAAATGTAACAGAGAACAATTCTGCAAAAACATAGGCCTTGATTCAACAAGGTACCTAAGCATGTGCCTAACTTTAAACACGACTAGTCCAATTGAATTCAACAGGGCTACGCTACTCACATGCTTCAAGTCAGGAATCAGGAGATCTAGATTCTATCCCTGGTCCTATCACTGACCTGCTGTGTGACATCAAGCACATCATCTCTCTGTGCTTCTCTTTCCCCTCCCACTCCTATCTTGCCTATTTAGCTTTTTGGAGCAGGGACTGTCTCTTACTATGTGTATGTACAGCACCTAGCCCAATGGGGCTGTGATCTCAGTTGGGTGCTCTAGTGCTACTCTGTTTGATCACTGCTTCTGATAACAAGTACCTGGCTGAATTGGGGCATTAAGGAAGAACGCTCACTGTGGCAAAGTCACAGGATAAACCAGTGTTACTCACAGGTTGGTGAAGCCCCATTTTAAGTGAACCCAGGGGGAGAACAAACAAAGCCAGTATCAGACTCTGAGGGAAGCACAAAACTCATCTCATGGGCCATAGTGCCTAGTAGACAGAGGAAATACAAAGCAGTTTAGAACTCCCCCAAACCAGAACAGACTCTGAGCTACAGGGTCTGTTCCAAAAAGAGTTGAATGTTACACTTACACCAAAGAAAAGATGGCTAGAAGGCTCTGTCAGAGGGTTTATAGCCTCTGTAATTTTTAAAAAATGTCTTGTAATGTAACAGACACATGTATGTATGTATAAATGACTAATCCTTTTGTGGTATCTTTCTCTAAATGTAATCACGTGGCAGTGAGTGTGACATTGCATTCCATATTCCTTATGAAAATATGCTTATGATATGAATATGACATAACGGAGATATACTTTATGCCAGATGACTCATGTGAGATATCACTGGAAAGGTTATGATTTACTGAATGTGATTATCCAATTTATATGCCTGTATCATTTCTGTATCTGAAGTTAGGAATATTGACTACGTAATCTGTATTTCCACTATGCTACTTTGGGTGACACCCACGGCTAACACTTCAGGTAAAACAATGCAAAAGCCAGACAGGGCAGATGACACATCAGCGAGGACAATAAGTTGTGAAAAGCGTGGCCTTCCTGTGGACGCTCCATACTGTCACTGACTCACGGACGCTGTGATACTTCAAGGTCAGGTGGTCTTGTCACCTGATACTAGGGGGATAGTGGACCACAAGCTAAATATGAGTCAACAGTGTGATGCTGTTGCAAAAAAAAGCAAACATGATTCTGGGATGCATTAACAGGTGTGTTGTGAGCAAGACACGAGAAGTCATTCTTCCGTTCTACTCTGCTCTGGTTAGGCCTCAGCTGGAGTATTGTGTCCAGTTCTGGGCGCCGCGTTTTAAAAAAGATGTGGAGAAATTGGAAAGGGTCCAGAGAAGAGCAACAAGAATGATTAAAGGTCTTGAGAACATGGCCTATGAAGGAAGGCTGAAAGAATTGGGTTTGTTTAGTTTGGAAAAGAGAAGACTGAGAGGGGACATGATAGCAGTTTTCAGGTATTTAAAAGGGTGTCATAAGGAGGAGGGAGAAAACTTGTTCACCTTAGCCTCTAAGGATAGAACCAGAAGCAATGGGTTTAAACTGCAGCAAGGGAGGTCTAGGTTGGACATTAGGAAAAAGTTCCTAACTGTCAGGGTGGTTAAACACTGGAATAAATTGCCTAGGGAGGTTGTGGAATCTCCATCTCTGGAGATATTTAAGAGTAGGTTAGATAAATGTCTATCAGGGATGGTCTAGACGGTATTTGGTCCTGCCATGCGGGCAGGGGACTGGACTCGATGATCTCTCGAGGTCCCTTCCAGTCCTTGAATCTATGAATCTATGAATAAAATATTACCTGGGACTTCTTGTAACTTTCCACTGTAAGGGAAGTAGGGGGTCAAGTTTGGGAAACAAAGGATTCCCGCCTTATGTAAATCCTATTTAAGGGTGGGGAGGAAGGCAAACAGGACTCCTCCTCTCCATGGCCTATCTGCCCAAGAAGAAAGACTGCAAAAGAGAAGGAAAGGGGTGGGGGTGGGGGGAGTCAAGACTGAGACAGGGGTCTAGTCTGAAAAGGAACATAACTGGATCTCTGAACCACAGAAGCTTTGCAAACTGCCTGCAACAATATCTAGGTGAGAACTACTATTTGTAACCAACTTCTTTAGTGAAAGTAGCTTAGTTTGCCTGTTTGATTTCATTTGCTTAGTAATCTGCTTTGTTCTGTTTGTTACCTCTTTTACCACTTAAAATCTACCTTTTATAGTTAATAAAATTTGTTTTGATTATTATTAAACCCAGTTTATGTAATTTTTAACTTGGGGGCCAAGAAGTGTGCACACCTCTCTCCACATTGGGGGTGGGGTGGGGCGAATTTCATAATATATCTTTGGGTCTGCACTCCAACGGAGGTGGACATCTGAGTGTTGTAGCAAGTCCTTTAAACTGAGTCTTCCCAGAGCTGATCTGCATCTGGGGTTGGCCCTGCCTGTGTGTGTGTTAGAGGAGGCTTTACTAGCCTGGCTCAGCAAGATAGGTTAAAGGGGGCCCATGCTGGCAGAACAAGTAGACTCAGAGGTATCTCAGCACATCCGGTGGCTTCCCAAGGGGTCCAACCCATCACAGTGAGTTCCACAGTTTAGTTATGTATTGTGCAAAAAAAAAACATTTTCTTGTCAGAGCTTTAAATCTGTTGCCTTTTAAACATCATTGGCTGTCCCCTTGTTCTTGTATTACAAAATAGGATAAATAGGAGCACCTGAATGACCTCTCTACCACTCATTGCTTTCTACACCTCTCTCATATCACCTTATTCATCTTTCTGAACTAAATTATCCTAATCATTTAAAATCTCTCCTCATACAAGAATCTCTCCATGCATGATGCCTCTAAATCAGTTTGTTGCCCTTCTGTAGGCTCTTTTCCCTCTCTGTCCTTTCAGAGATGGAGTGACCAAAGCTATGCACCATATTCAAGGTTAGAATGGGTAATAACAGAATGTATCTTTGGGGACTGAATGGCTCAGAGGACTGGTAATTAATGGGATACAGAGTGTCTTCTTTTCTGTGACACAGATACAGAACCAGTTCACATTGATGGCTCAAGTCATTCCCAGATGGGAGCTGTTCAGCAGCTTATGTGAAATGAGTCTGGGGGTTCTCAATCCAGTTCAGAGTGAACAGGGTGTCTTTATAACAACTACTGTTATCATCGTGTGTCCCCCAGCAGAAGCCCAGGACTGAATGGGTCACAGAGAATGAGGTCCCCTCTCCTACCTTGGCAGAGGGAAGTCTCTTGGGAAGCTTGCACTGCTGATGCCATTCTGTCTGGGCTATTGACCTCACACCTTCCATCAGTAGTACAAGCTCAGTAACAGTTAAAGAAGGGCACATTTTTTAATGCTGGGGGTGAAAAATTAACTAATTCCACCATTATAGAACAGGGAAAAATACAACTTATCAGAGCCAAGTATTTACCCAGTCCAATGTCTGTCGGTCAGTCATCTGGTGAAAACAGCTCTAGCACCTTCTCCTTGTGAGCTACGCTTTCATCAGGCTCTAAAAATCAAAGCTGCCTGAATCAACACCTTTCACTCACCCGGCTTATGCCCAGGAGCTGAGGCATTCACTGATCTCTCGCGCACACGCACTGCAGAAGCATGACCAGGGAATTTAAGGACACCCGCTTGGTCACTCCTCTGAAATGGGTTTTGCTTTTGCTGGTTTCTGTGTCCGCTGCACACAGTAAAAGCACAGGGCCAAATTACGGATCACCCCGTGCCTCTGTATTGGCTGGAAAAGGGGCACGAAGAGTGCTGTGCACTCACACAGGGGTCAGCTATAATTTCGATCCCCGTGCTGAAATATAGTGGTGGGAAACCAGCACTGGTGCTCTTGCGGGAGGAGCAATTGCTCAGCACTGCAGTGTGTGCTGCTGGAGATGAATGATCAGGACCTATGCAGAGCTACTCCAGCTTTAAGCAGGTCTGAAGCACCTTGTGGCTGACATACCACAAAAGCTGTGGAGACATGGAGTTGTGCTCAGGTTGTACAAACACGCTATGCAAGGGCAGCCACTCAGCAGCACTACAGCTTAGGATAGGAATGATGAAATGCCAGGGGCAGTGTAGGCAGGGAGAATACCCTACATGGAAGCTGATCAGGATACCATGGTTTAACACTTGCAAAATTGCCATGGGTTTATGCATGCCCTCATCCTCAGTTTTACATGTTATCTGAAAGATGGCAAAATGCCCCCTAACTCTATGCTTAGGCACTAGACCAGTCTCAGCCTGCAGCATCTATGATTTCCCTAAAAAGCGACAAAGAGTCCTGTGGCACCTGATAGACTAACAGCATAAGCTTTCGTG
>NC_048318.1:9519022-9722531 GCF_013100865.1 Trachemys scripta elegans | reverse complement strand
CTGAGCACAACTCCATGTCTCCACAGCTTTTGTGGTATGTCAGCCACAAGGTGCTTCAGACCTGCTTAAAGCTGGAGTAGCTCTGCATAGGTCCTGATCATTCATCTCCAGCAGCACACACTGCAGTGCTGAGCAATTGCTCCTCCCGCAAGAGCACCAGCGCTGGTTTCCCACCATTATATTTCAGCACGGGGATCGAAATTACATTAGCATTGCTAAGGGCTCTGCGATCTATAGAGGAAAAGTGCCATATAAGAGACAAGTATTATTGTAACTTGCTCTGATACCAGCTTCCTCCGGGGCACTGAGCAATTCACTTAGGCTCACATTTTCAGAAGCATCCCCTACTTTTGTGTGCTTATGTTTGGTGTGTGCTCAACTTGAGACAGCGAGGGCTTGACTTTGAGGGGCTGAGCACATGTATCTGCAAGTGAAGTCGGGGCAGTGCCTCTGAAAACGCAGGACCTATCTGCTTCAAGTTGGACAATTAAAAATAGACACACAAGATTAGCGGACACTTGAAAACACTGGCTGGTAACCTCTCTCTGTGTGTCAATTTCTCCTTGGTGAAATGGGGCTGCTACTTACTTTACCTTCCTCCTAAGGGTATTGTGAGGCTCAAATTTTAACAATAAAACAAAATAACACTTTCACTTACCTAGCCTGCATCTTCAGAAGCCCTCACAGAGCTTCCTAAATGCAGGTCAGAATCATTACCGCCACTTTACGGGTGAGAAATCCAAAGACCAGATTAAGGGGGAAGATTTTCAAAGGTATTAAACAGCACCCAGATGCCCAGCTTCTGTTTGGCATTGACTCCTTGTGCCTATGAGAATCAACCCCTACACACAGTTTATGTAAATGTATGGAAATAAGCTACAGTGGTTTAACTGCATCCACACTTGGGGATGTACTGCTTTAACTATATTGGTATCAAATCACACCCCTAACCAAAATAGTTCCATCAGCACAAAAACTGTGGGTAGAGCAGGCCTCAGTGACTTACCTAAGGTCACAAAGTGAGTCAGTAGCAGAGTGAAGACCAGGTCTTGTGCTGTCCACATAGTCTTTAATAACAATGATGATGGAGAGCATTAGAAGGACATGCAGAAACCCAAGGACTTACACTACTGTGCATCTGATTTCTGCTTTGATAGTTAGCGGTGCAAACCCTTAGATGTGAACCTACAGCATCTTTGTAAGAGAGTCCTCACTTCTGAAAATGTCTCTCAAGTATTATTTACTAGTGTGACAGACCCAGACCAGGGGGATACAGGAGTCTGGTAGAGGGCAAATATACTGGTCACTGGATGAGTCGTTTTCTGTTCCCTGAGTGACCAGAGAAGGGACTCCACTAGAGTAATCAGGAACCTGCTAGAACCAGTTAAGGCAGGCAGGCTAATTAGGACACCTGGAGCCAATTAAGAAGAAGCTGCTAGAATCAATTAAGGCAGGCTAATCAGGGCACCTGGGCTTTAAAAAGGAACTCACTTCAGTTTGTGGTGTGAGGAGCTGGGAGCAAGAGGTGCAAGGAGCTGAGTGGGAGTGCGGCTGGAGGACTGAGGAGCACAAGCATTATCAGACACCAGGAGGAAGGTGTTTTGAGGAGGCCATGGGGAAGTAGCCCAGGAAGTTGTAGCTGTCATACAGCTGTTACAGGAGGCACTATAGACAGTTGCAGTCCACAGGGCCCTGGGCTGGAACCCGGAGTAGAGGGCGGGCCCGGGTTCCCCCCAAACCTCCCAATTGACCTGGACTGTGGGTTCTTCCAGAGGGGAAGGTCTCTGGGCTGTTCCCCAACCCACATGATGAATCTCTGAGGCAAGAAAATCTGCCAATAAGCGCAGGACCCACCCAGATAGAGGAGGAACTTTGTCACACTAGTTAGAGAAAAGAGTTAAACCAAATACTGCAATTAAAAAAATGCCTAAACAAATCACACACAATTAAAAAAAGAAAGAAAAGAAACTCCCAATCCTAATTAATTCAGTACAAATGCTGAATCAAGTAGTAATTATCTTACCTAGTTTTATTTTAATTAGGGGGGAAATCAGTTTGTCACTGTCTACTCTTCATCAGAAATCTCTCTGTCCAGACCACTGTCTGTGTCCTATTATTTATCAGCTCTCTGTGATGGAAATAGAATCCCAGGAGGAAGATGCATTGGGATGGGGCCCCCTGTAACCCAGGACAACTGGAAGAATTCTACACTGTGTGGCAGATAGCTCTTCCAGATGCTAACCAGCGTTATGCTACCCAGCCATGCTTGCGTGGTCTGCCAATTCTCAACAAGCTGAATATGCGTGCCCAATAGTAGCCATGGCATCTGCCTGCATGTTCCACATGAATGCACTGGAGGATAGCAACCTCCTCCCATCCTCACCCCCTGCTTTGAGTTTGCTGCCAATGCCATCTTCTGTGCCCCGGGGGAAGCTATGGATTAGAGAGCAGATAAAGGGCTCTCTCTCTCTCTCTTCCCCTTCTACATGTCTGCAGCACTGCTGGAGGCCTGGTTCTGAATGATGTCAGACTGGTTGGAGATCTCGAGTGGGGTTCCACAGGGATCTGTTCTGGGTCCAGTGTTGTTTTGACATCTTTATTAATGAACTGGATGTAGATACAGAGAACTTACTGATCAAGTTTGCAGATGACACAAAGCTGGGGGGGGGGCATTGCAAGTACTTTGCAGGATAGAGCTAAAATTCAGAGGGATCTTGATAAAGTGGAGAACTAGGCTATAGACAACAAAATGAAATTCATCAAAGACAAATGTAGGGTGCTATACTTTAGGGGAGAAAAACCAAATGCACACACATAGAATGGGGGAAACCAGCTTGGCAGTAGCACTGCTGAGAGGGATCTGGGAGTTGTGGTGGATCACCACCTCAACATGAGTCAGCAATGTGATGCTGTTGCAAAAAAAGCAAATGCAATGTTGGGTTGCATTAATAGAGGCACAGCATGCAAGTCACAGGAGGTGATAGTACCACTCTACTCCGCACTGGTTAGGCCTCAGCTGGAGTAGTGTCCAATTTGGGTCACCAATGAATAGAAAGGAAGTAGAGAAATTGGAAAGGATCCAGAGGCAAGTGACAAAGATGATCAAAGGCATGGAATGCAGCCAGATGAGCAAAGGCTGAAGGAACTGGGTATGTTTAGTTTGGAAAAGAGGCGCTCAAGGGGGGGCTTGATAGCAATCTTCAGATACTTGAAAGGCTGCCATAAAAAAAGATGGAGAAATGTTCTCTTTTGCCACCAAGGGCAGGACAAGAGGCAATGGGTTCAAACTACCACATAGCAGATTTAGATTAAATCTCAGGGAAAACTTCCTAACTGTAAGAAGAGTAGGGCAATAGAACAGACTGCGTGGGCAGGTTGTGGAAGCTTCTTCACTGGAGGTTTTCAAAAGGAGTCTGGATATCCATTGCTTTGGATAGTTTAGATGTAACAAATCCTGCATCTTTAGAGGGGGTTAGACTTGAAGATGACCTTGCAGTCCCTTCTAACCCTTCGGTTCTATGATCTCACTAATGGGAGGACAAGGGGAAATCAGGAGTAACTTCACTGCTATAAATGGAGTTTCATCAGCGTAGCTGAGGGAAGAATCAGCTCCTGTGGATGGGATACTGTTTGTGGAGAAGTGTCTAGCTTTCAGGAACAATGTACCAGTTTTGGGGATGGGGGAGGACTTCAACTCCTGGGTAAGTTTCTTCTGTCAGTTATTTATTATTGATTGTCTTCTGAGTCCCCGTGTCAGCATTGTTCAATGGATGAACATTAAGTCACTGGTAAGCAGGACTAACCACAAACCACATCACTTGGGGCAGAGGGGGAAATGTTGACAACAAGCTCTTTCAGAATTGCCATACAAAGACACTCACAAATAGCATCATGCATGGAACAGATGCTCTGCTTTGTTCCATATTCCCTAGTCATTGAAATCAGAGAGTGCAACATACATAAGGTACAGTAGTCCATTCTTGGAGTTAAATAGGAAGATCAGGCTATTATCTAGTCTCAGCACCTTTGGAAGGTAGAAGCCTCTTGTTCATGCCTATCCATCCATTGCCGCTATTTTGAACTCAGTGCGGGGTGAACACATTTTCAGTGTGTTTCCTGTCTCCATTCTCACTATTCTCAGCCCTGTTGCAGCGTGAAAGCCTCTTCAGCATTGTCTCCTGCCCATCCATCTGTCTCAACCACTCTGAGCTCATCCCAGGGCAAGAGGTCCCATCTGTCCATCCATCAACCATTTTCAACCCACTTCAGAGTGAAGGCCTCTTTAATGTTCCTCCTCCTCATGTCTGGCAGGCTGCAAGAAATACATGTCCTTGTAAAAAGCAACAGAGGGTCCTGTGGCACCTTTGAGACTAACAGAAGTATTGGGAGCATAAGCTTTCGTGGGTAAGAACCTCACTTCTTCAGATGCAAGAAGTGAGGTTCTTACCCACGAAAGTTTATGCTCCCAATACTTCTGTTAATCTCAAAGGTGCCACAGGACCTCTGTTGCTTTTTACAGATTCAGACTAACACAGCTACCCCTCTGATACATGTCCTTGTAACTATTTTATGGAAGGGGATTTTGTGAATCCATAAGGTGAGAGGCTGTTGCAAGAATAAGGTGTGGTGTAAAATGACAGAGTAGTGGGAGTAAACAAGAATCTCAAAGAAAAAGTAGCTAATCTAATTCCTGCCATGAGACAGTGTTGGTGTCCAGGGAAAACATTCTCCCAGTGATTAACTCCTCTCTCTTTAGATTCATACACCACAACCACCAGCCTATGAGAATGCCAGAGTCATTCTGCTCATAGGAACTGCCAGACTAGACTAGATCAGTGGTTCAACTAGTCCAACATCTTGGTCTCCAACTGAGGTCAATATAAGCTTCAGAGGAAGGTACAAGAAACCCTGCAGTTATGGGATAACTTGCCCACAGGGAATGTTTCATCTTAACCCCCAATAATTGGAGGTTGGCTCACTTCTTGGAGCATGAGACAGCATCTTCCTTCACAGCTATTTGAGAGGTGTCTGAGTCCAGTGGGCTGACCTGTCCTTGGAGCAAGATGGAAAGGAAGCAAGAGACAAAGAAGGACTCTGCCTAAGCAGACAGTAACACAGTATCTCCATGGCCAGATGTCGTCAGCCACTGTCAGATATGAGTGTTTCATTTCCAACAAGGCTCAGCAGATCAAATTAAAGACAGGCCTCTTGTTCCATGGCAGTTTATTTAAGTAGAAGAAGATTATGGGATGGAGGTGACAGCTGTTATCAAATTACTACGGTTTTCAATATACAGAGTGTGATATTACATCTCAAAAAAATCAGTTCAATCTCTTTTCTCTCTGACTAGATAATTTCATACACATCAACACACTAAACATCAACTCCTGTTCTATTCATTCCTTTATTAGAAAATCCATTGGGCATTGCAATGCGGCAGATCGCCTCCCGTGTAAATGAGGGACACGGAGGCTGCAGTATTTTTATCTCCTGTAAATTCCTTATCTTTGTTCTTGCAGGGTTCTTTTCTTCCTTTCTACCAGGGTGTGTTCCGGATGCTGAAGAGGGAGGCTAGAGGCCATAAGCAGCAGGAGGAAGGGTGATCCAGTGGATAGGGCACTGGATTGGGACTAAGAAGTTTGGCATCTATTCCTAGCTCTGATCTGATCTGCACTAATTTATTTGTATTGTGGTAGCACCTACAAGCCCTAGTCATGAACTGAGACTCCATTGTGCTAGGCATTGTACAAATGTGGAGCAACAAGACAGTCCCCGCCCCCAAACAGTTTATAGCCTAGGGGATCTATTCATAGGCCAGGACCTCATTGTACTAGGAGCTCTATAAACATGTAAGAAAAAGACAATGCCCGCCTGAGAAGCTTCCAGTTTAAGAAAAGAGACAATAGATGGGGGAACGCAAGGTAACAATGAGGCAAAAATGGTCAAGCATAAAAAGCAGCAGTCAGAGCACACCTTTGTTGTCTAACCATCATTGAGTTTTTTGTAGGCATCACAGGAAAGGCGAATTTTAAGGAGCACACCGGGGTGGGCTTGGCAGAAGTTCTTCCCCTCACTGTGCCTCTCTTGCCCCTTCCCCAATCCTCTATTTGTCTGGTCTGTTTAGACGGTAAGCTGTCTCGTACTTTGTGTCTGGACAGCCCCTAGCACAATCTGAGGTGCTCAGATGCTATGGTAGTCATAGCTGTATAAAAAAAACCGGCGTAGATTAGAATGAGTCCCATGCTCTCATTTTCAGGAACACTAGCTGCTAATGCATCTAATAAATAATTCTAAGTTTAAAGGGGGACATATTTTGGGAGGGATTACATGGTAGAGGAAGGTAACTGGTATGAAGGGAGCCCACTGAGAGCGACTAAATATTCTTTCCATTTGATGGTTGCGTGAAATAATACGATGATCACTACTGCCGCCGTCACTTTTGTTGGCAGCCTCAGCAGAGAAGCCAAGGACTAAATGGAGTGTTAAGAATGGCCTAGCCTGAGAGGAGAACCTTCGAGGTCAGAGTTGAGACACATTGATGGGGGAAGCTTGCCCTACACCCAGCGTCCTGAGGCTTTATAGAGGATTTCATTATCCAGGGCTGCTGATCCAGCCCCTCTCACCAGCATGAAATTGATAGATAGATAGATATATTTTGCCGTTGTTTAAGAGCCAGCATGTTTGACTAGATAATAGGAGAAGGGTTCTCTTCCAGAGAGTCACCGGGTTATGGAATATTCTGTCAAAAGGAAGCAGACAGGGCAAATAAACAGTATACATGAGATAAGGCAAAGGCAGGGTTTTACTTGACTTTAAATACCATAGCTGGACAACACTTTTGCACACACACAAAAAAAAAAGTCTGCTGAAAGCTGGACTAGAGGGCTTCAGGGTTTTGCACCATTTTAAAACTTCCAGGTCTAAATCCTTTATTTGCCATGTTGATTGCAGAGACTAGAAGTGCACTCTGTGGACACAAGTCAACTGTTCAAAATGAGGCTATATTTTGAAAGCACTGCCAAGTACCACCTGGAGGAAATAGTGAAAGAATCTGGACACCATTTTCACAGGTAATTTTAAGATATATTCCCCTACAGCTTCCTACACTTATGCTACCATCTACTCTTAAAGGCATCTAAGATGGTGTAATTCATATGCCCAGGTGCTTGAAGAAGGTTTAAGTAGAGCCAAACCTGTCCCTTCTTCCAGAAACTCTGATTTTAAGTTACACCAACTTAGACTCCCTTATCCACGGATAGGATAGGTGGATGTAGTTCTAAGGATCAAAGTTGTGAAGGGTGATCTAACTCACACATCACCTCTGAATCTGCCCTTGAGTATGAGAAAAGCCAAATAAAGTTGGCAAAAAATGCACATTGAGGAGACTGGCAAGATGTGTAAGTTACATCAGTTTAGATGCCCTATTGCCTTTTAGGCTTATCTCTGAAGGTGGCTCTGGATAGCTCAGCCTAGACCCCTCCCATGTTTTGGGGAGATGAAAGAAGAGCACCCAAAGAGTGGGATAAAAATGTCAACAGATTTAGATGCTTAAGTCCCACTGATTTTCAATGAGACTTAGGCTCTAGTCCTAAGTATCTAGGTCACTTTTGAAAGTTTGACTTAGGCACCTAAGTCAGTTACATGCTTTGAAAATGATACCCCTGGTAAATATCACCTCTACCCTGACATTTTGGGCACATCACTGGCTTAGTTGCTCCTGGAAAGCAATATTTTTGAAAGTGACTAATGATTTTGAGTGCCCATGTTTTCAGGAAGTGCTGAGCACCTACCCCAGGAAAATCAAGCCCCTTTTAAGTGTCTCAGGTTAAGCCCTCAAAAATGGAAACATCCAAAATCAGTGGTCATTTTTTAAAAATCTGAGCCTTGGTCTACACCCTGGTATACAAGTATACAGGGAACAGGGGAAAGAAAACATAAAATGCCATCCAGTGACTGTCTTTTTCAAAATAATGGCCAAACTAAACAAATTCAACTACCTTGGTGGAAGATCTGAAGCAGCGAGGGAGGAAATACAGGCTCTTCACAAGAGTAGCAAGCCTGATCCACCCCCCCCCACCCCCCGTAAAATAAAGCAAATTGATCTGAATATAAAATGATCCATTGGTTTACAGTTGCACTAGAGAGAGCTGCTGCAGACCTGGGCCATGTGGCTCATTAAAAGGAATAGACACAAGATCAATGGGGTTTCAAGCTGGATTCTGCTGACTGCCAGGCACATGGGAGGGTGTGTTTTTTAACACTGCCATCTCTCTTTTTTCCCCCTTCCATTTACTGTGGTATTAAAGGAACACAAAGGTTACATTAGTTTCCAGGAGAATATAGTATTGGCCCAGCAGGGCCTATCAACCCTCGCCGAGGTTTCCTTTGGAAAGAATAAATAGCTGCTTTCAATCACTTCATAAACAACTTTAAAATGAAGCAGGAAAATAAAACCAGCCACAGTGAAAAGGTGTTTGACACATTTTTCTGTGTGTGTCCTTCCTGAGGGAAGGTCAGTGGAAAGAAACCTCTTATCAACTCCCTCGCTCTTCTTTTTTTTAATGATATATTGTGGCACAAGGTCTATTCTTCACAGCTGTTACTCTCATCCTCCCCTCTAAGCCTCGTTCTTCTTTCTCTGCAAAAAGCAGCAAGGCTGGATTACAATAAACACTTTTTACTCAAAGAGCACCTTTTCTTCCAAGATGCTCAAAGTGCCTTATAAAGAAGAAGTCTCCTAATGCTGGGCGGCAATATATAGCAATTGTATACCAGCACTTCTCGTGCAATAGGCTTACACCTCAGAGTGCTTTACCGGAGGTGGGTCAGTTCCATAGTCACCATTCTACAGATGAACAAATTGGTGGCAAGGCTGGGAATAGGACTCAGATCTCCTGACTCCCACAGATGTCCGCCCCTCGCTGGGGTACACTGCCTCCACCTTCCAGGTTATTAGTAGAGATTGGTGAGTAAAGAGGGACTCATAGATTCAAATTCTGTTCTTGTAAGAGGCCCCCATTTCCACGGGGCATTTCAGTGTCACAATGAAAATTTCAGTGTGTCTATTCAGACCCTTCATCAGCTTAACCCATCTCCTTCAATTGCATCCACTGAACTTCTATGGCTTGTGTCAGGCACCTAATCTAACCATCTGACTATAATGGTCCCTTCTGGTTTTTAAAAAAAGAAATATGAATCTGTCCCCAAAATGATGGCTTTTGATTTCTTCCCATCTTGCATACAAACAATATCCTCTGAACAATGCCCCTGCTATATTTAAAACTATTGTTCCCTTTCCCCTCCCCCCATTCCCAAATGCACATAAGGGCAGACCGAGTTATTGCAACTAGTTTGGACAATTTAATTCAAATGCAGATGAACGTGCTTTGAGTTATGTTTGTAGCTGTTAATGAGTAATTAGCAATTTTAACAGCAGAGGCTCCCTTCCAAAGCCTCTCTAATGCTGAGGCAAGGATCTGACAGCTCGCAGTCACTCTCACTCTGAAGTGATGCGCTCCTTCCCCCTTCTGAAGGCAATTTGCATTCTTCAGGCAGTTTGGCATCAATATTTTACTAATTTCTTTATTTCCTCCTCCATTTTTTTTCTAGCCTTGCTTAGCAACTCCATTTCATTTGCCTGCTCCTATTAAGAAGACTATCAGTCCAGCTGTGTCCTAAAGCCATGGTGCTCTCAAATGTAACTAGGACCAGCCAAACTCAAGAGCCCCGTCTCTCTTTCATGGAGAATGTCTTCATGCCTGCAGCAGTTCATATTTAACATGAGGCAGGTAGACACATTTGGCTCAGTCACTAGATATTTATTACCTCTGCCAATACCCAAATAGTGTCATCGTGGCAAATCTCTTCCCTGTAGCTAACCTTCCCCACAAGTTTCTCTGATTACCTTCCTAGATGGAGCCAAAAGAATCTTCTATCCGATAGCTCTTTCCTCCTTTGACCATGGAATGTACCACTGAAGAACACATCAGGGTGAAAAGCAGTATATCACAGGGCTTAAACAAACAGTCCACAGCTATGACACTGCAAACGGGCTATCCAATGTGTCTATTCCCTTTGGGACATCATAGAATCCAGAAAGGAAGGAATCCTGCAATGTGCTGGATCTATTTAGCAATACCAGGGGACCCAGTGGAATCAATTGGCAACAAGCTATGTACATTTTGGATCCCACTTTGGACTCAGAAGAAAGAGGGTTGATGGAGGAGTTGTGTGCTCTTTGGAAAATGATAGAATACAGCAAGGAGGGGCTCATTCTATCTACATCGTGGAAAAGGACTTGTGAGATTTGCATGTGGCTGGAATTTTTATTATCATCTATCATTTCTACTGCAGTAATGCCTAGTGGCTTCAACCAAGTCAGGGCTCCATTGGTCTAGGCACTGTACTAACACGTAGTGATAATGCCTGCTTTGCCCCCAAAGAATTCACAATCTAAAGACAAGACATTACCAGTGGAGGAAACAAATCCCTGGGTACAGTGGGGAGGAGAATGGGTTAACAGAACCAGGAGGAAGTTTTTAGCCTGGACTAGCTGTGTGCACAATTCACAGGTATTCAGTAGTCATAATCACTACTTTCCACTGCCTCACCTTTGTCAGATGGCTGTAGAAGTTAACAGACTGCAGAATTCCTTCAGATTTGAGAGACTTGGGAAGACTGGCTCATACTTTAGTAAGTGGAGATTGGCCCAAGCTGCCAAAATTTGGACCCAAACCTGGAGCCTAACTTCTCTAGATCTTTATTTAAACCCAGCTGAGGGTGCTGTGTGATCAGGAGAAATGAAGACCTAGTGTGAAATAAGATTCCATTCTTCTTTGGTCAGGTGCCTTTCCTATTGGTAGCAATTGGAGCTTTGAGTTGTTTGTTTGATCTGTCTCTGTGTTTATATTTGTTACATTGGCCGATCTTGCATGCAAATTACAAATATCCTTTTAGTAACTGGATCTGACCCCAATCAGCCTGTGCAGTGAAAATGAAGGCTATGTGAGAGGTTCTCACTCGAATATTCTGTATCTGATGGTGCTGTGTGGGTGTTGAAGAGGAGGGGTGGCTGGTACATAGTTTTATTGTAGAAATGATGATACTCAAATGCTTGGTGTACCTTCCTTTTTTGGGTGTTTAAGCGTTTTCCACTCTTGACAACACTCTAATTCTTTTCATCCAAGGCTCTCATAGCTCTTTAAGCCTCACAGCCCTTCTCTAAGGTCAGTGAGATATCACCATTCTTATTTTACAGATGGGTAAAGGTAAGGCACAGAGGTGTTGAGTGTCTTGCCCAATGTTATGGTCGGTCAGTGGCAGAACTGGGAATAGAACCTAGAATTCCGGGCTCACGCTTTCCTGATCTAACCTCACTGTGTCTCGTCTACCATAAGCAAGCTGCAGTTTCATTACTATGCATGTACTACTATTTACATACATTATAACACCAGACCCTATTTTTATGATGGGTGAAATATACTGAACCCCCCAAAAAATGCCTGCCCAAAAGAGCTGAACCCACTGACAGATGCAGTGTAGCTTAAAGAAAAAAAGGTGCAAATTCAGAGGGTGTATGTGAGGGGGTAGAAGTTCATCACTGATAAAGGAGTCCAGCTAAGCCTGAGTTGGTGTAACTTACATTCAAGAGGGTTCGAAGGCTGTTTAACAAAGCAATGGTCTTACTCTAACTTCGATCTTCTTATGCTCTTATGTGACTTGTTTTTTCTTTTAGACCCCTCTCTTCCAGATCCTTGACATGGAGATTATATCGATTTAGATTCCCATAGTTCTCATACACCCAGGTACCAATGCACAACTTACACCTTTTCACGCATACCCTCTGAACCTGGTCCCAAAACTGTTCAAATGACATTAATCACCCGTTGTCTTCATCTGCATTTGAAATGATCCCTTCTTCTCCATCTCCCACCCTGAAGCTAACAATGGTTAATATCAGCTGCACTTCCATTTGCCCCACTGAAATGATCAAACCATTTCATCTTTTCCCCAGGTTCACATCCCCATGAGTTATTCTGTCTGAACCAGAATCAAGCCCTGGAAGGATAAGAGTGCCTGGTTGTCAATGGTACCAGTGATGTCATGGGTTTCTAAGTAACAGCCAATCAGCTTTGTATAAAGTCCATCGTGGTTTTCGGAAGGGGGTGAGGTGGGGAAGGAGAGAACAACACTTGGCAAACCCATCCATTTTCCAGAACAATAGAGAAAAGAAGCCGCTTGGCAGTCCCCACTCTGAGAGTCAGGAAGATTTTTCACAGCTGATGAGGCAGTTGCCATAGAAATGCTACAATATGTTTTGCAGTAAGATGCTGTTTGGCTCTTGTTAGAAAAGGAAAACTGCTGGGCCAAAACATCAGCAATTTCATCTGCTGTGATTTAAGTTATGGGGCCAGCAGCACTTGACTGGCGAAGCCCTCCGGCTGATACCATTCTCTTCTCATCTCTGAGCTGTCCACAGGAAGGAGGATGACTAGCACTGCAAAGCAGCAAAATTACATGATACACTAGTGTGGGCTGGGGGACACACACAGAGTGAGTTTGTGCTTTGTACTCATAGGGATGTTCACAAATATTGCCTTGCAGTAATTTCCCAGCCCTACTCTCTATGAGGGTGACCCAAAGCCCACTGAAGTTAATGGGAAGACCTGAATTTACTTCACTGGGCTTTGGCTCAGAATCTATATTCTCAGCTGAAGATTGCTCAGGACAGTATACAGTGCTGGGTTCTCCACTGCCTGGCATTATGTGTCATTTACAGCTGTACAAAGTGGGTGGAACACAAATCAGAATTCTTCATTCACACCAGTTATGGCATCTTACATCCCCCTTTGTTCAAGTATAAATGATGGGACAAGGTGAAAGGCAAGCAGAGAATCCGGTCAATGTACCTTTTCTAAAGGAGAAAATACAGGGAGAAAAAGAAGAGGGATATGGCTGGATGGTCCAGAGGCATCAGCAGAAGGAGGGGGAAAGAACCAAGCAATCTGAACAATGGGTAATGGAAACTTTGCACCAGAGAATCCTGTTTGTGTGCTCTAGTAATCACAGCGGTTACTGTATTTAGGCCCAACTTCTGAATGCATTCTCCCAAACTCCTATGGGTCAAAATTAGTCATTGCTATTCTTGATTAAAGGTCTACAGGTAGTTGGCAGTGTGTGTGTGTATAAAATCAAGAAATTTGTGTTAACATTTTGCCCGTAATTTTTTAAATGTCAAAATTATCAACATTTGAAATATTTCAACCAACTCTATTCCTAGTATACAGGAAGGAGAATCTTCCCATCTCCAAATGCAGCAAGGATAATTCAAACAACATTGAAAACAAGATAAAATTATCTAATTCTCAACTGCTGGGGGAGAGTATATGAGGAGGGTGGGACAAAAGTCTAGCCAGGGGTATGCTCCTTTGTTTGCAGTCATCACAATCCTGCAACAGGATGAGTGTTTTAATGTAAAACCACTGAAGATTACAGCATCTCACATTCCTTGTGATTGACATAGACAGCACACTCTAAAGGTGTCTATGAGCCATGCCGGAGGGAGTTCTTGTTCTCTACAAATTCATAGGGCTCAGAGTCAGATCCTCAGCTAGTGCAAATCTGCACAGAATTAATTCATGGTGCAATGCCGATTTACACCTGCTGAGGATCTGCCCCTTTATGTCTAAGAAGTTTGCAAGAACACAAGTAAAAATGTGCAGTGGCCCACATCTACAGCATGAATGGAAGAGGGTGAGAAATATTTGCTGATATAGAAATCAGTGAGACATTCATTATGTGACAAAACAGGGCAATTCAAGCCAGGAAGAAAAGTATTTAGAACTTACAGAGCTAAGGGAGCCTGAGGCATTATGACACAGTAAAGGCAGACATTTCGGGAAAGTGCTACATCTGACTCACCCTAACAAGACAATTCAGAAACAAAGGACTCTCTCCAATAATCCATGCAGGAGCCACATTCATTCTTTCCAGTTATTCTAATGCAGCCTTTTGCTTTTGTATTCACAGGGTTCCAATTCATCCCTGGTTTAACTCCACTAAAATCAATACAGTTACATCAGGAATTTATTTGGTCCATGTCAATTATTGCATGTATCAACTTCCCTGCTCTTGTAGAAACCACAAAGATGGAAAAGCTCGGTTAAATCTAACCCTCATGGTCAGTGAAGGAGTGGCCTCTACAGTATATTCTCCAGTCCTTGGTCCAGTTCAGTTTGAAATTGTCCCATTTAAGGGGCTTCCTTATAGAAGATAGAATTCCAGTGGCTATGCGCCTGACCTTGGGACTTTGGGTTGCTATTTTCTGTAATAAAGGAGTCCTTTCCCAGTTCCACATACCTCAGTTCTTGAAGGGAGACCTGGCCTCTTCATCTCTTCATTCTTTTTGCTGCCATCACAAGAACTTCAGACACCATCCAAGACTCAGTCAAGATGAGCAATCTCCCATATGTGTGTCAATCGATCCAGGAAAAGCTACCAGCAGATGGAAGAAAAAATTAACACCAGTTTCACTCCACTAACATCTGGCTTAATTAACGTTTCAATATTATCCCCTTCCCCTCTTCAACACTCAGTCACTGCACCAATCAAGAATTATGATTCCCACCCACCTCCTCTCCATAGATGATGGCTTCTTTCACTACCCGTGCCCCATGGAACCTCAGGATTTTAGGCCTGTTACCAATCCCTAGGCAATCTACATATTCTCATAATCAATAGTACATTAAGAAAGCACATACCCCATGCACAAAAAAGCATAGCTACTGTATGTGTATTATGAGGACAGAAAGTGGGTGTTGGGCAGGGATGGAGAAGATTAAATTGCCTTTTTTCGGAAAGAACCAGCATTGGCCACTATCACACATAAGATACCGGCCTAGGTAAGCCATTGGTTTGTTCTGATAAGGACAAATGCTTATGGCAACGACGGATGATATTTTCCTATGATTTACCGCAAGTTAACCATTGAGCATGAAAAGCAATTTGAAAAAAATATATATTTTGACCTTCTACTGCGTTTTGACTTCTCTGATGCATACTATACACAGGACCTTCTATATGTAACTAGCTAGCTAAGTTTGTCATTTATTCTATTGACCCTCCCTCTATCCTTGTAAAATCAGTCCAACTCTCCAGCTGCATCCTGGGCTTGCTTCCAAAAACAGGGCAATTCCAGGAGTTCAGTGGATATACTGAGAGGAGCCAGTGCGCCTTCAGGAATCAACTTTTCTCTCTCTCTCTTACTCTCCTTCCTCCCTGTTAAGAAAGTTTTGCATGACAGAGCTTCCTCCAGCACAACTCGAGAGCTCACCCTTCAGATCTCATCCTTCTTCCCCTAAATCAGCCATCAGAAGCTGTGACTGAAATAAGATGAGGCACTTCCCTGCCTCCCCTTCTAACCAGACGAGGTTCCCATTTTTTTCAGCTCTGTCAACTTATGGAACAAAAAAAATCAAGCCTGGACATCTCCCTTCAGTAATGTTAGGCCACTGGGTCAGATTTATTTTCTGTCCATTATCCAAATACGAACAATCTTCAATTACATCTTCATTTCTCTGGGGCCTGCAGAATGAAGCAGGCAGGGGACATAATGCACTGACCTTTAAACATAAATATAGAGCTCATTACCAAGAACTGCAAGGAAGGCATTGCCCTATAATGGTTCCAAATAAGCTATCTGATATCTACAGAGGCTGTCCATCTAACGGAATCCCTGAAGAGGACAAGAGTTGCTTAACTTTCGTAAAATCTCCTTTCCCTATTTCATTTGGAAAACCATCCATTTTTGCACAATAAAGCAAGAGTCCAGAATTTCCCACTAGCTAATGATAGTGTAGAAGGATGCAGAGTTGTGTGGATTTTACTTTCAGTGCAATAAATCAATTCTTGTCTAAGGCACTGAATAGAATCTGGGCAGTATTCAGAGATTTATCTGAACAGCTGTACAAGTACTGAAAAAAATTACCTCCCCTTTTCCAAACTAGCTAGAAGAATAAGAGTGTCCCCCATTATTGTGGCATCTCACAGATATTGATGCATTTATCATCACAGCATACTTGTGAGATGAGGAGTTGTTGATATCCTTTTTCCATATTGAGAACTGATACACTGGGAGATTAAATAGCTTGCCCAAGATCACATAGGAAGCCTGTGGGAGAGGCAGGAATTCAACATTGATTTCCTGCATCCCAGTTCAGTGTCACACCCACAAGACCATCCTTCTTCCCCGTCACAGGTAGTAAACTGAAAAAATGATGGCAGGTGATGGGAGTCAGAGAAAGAAAAGAATGAGTTATTCAACAGAAAGGTAAACTGATTTGTACAAGTACTTGCTGTTTTCTGAAGAACAACATTAGCTGTGGAATTGCATTCAGTAATCCACATTAGAGACACAGTCCCTTAATGACTTAAGTAGACAATACGTTAGACGGCCAATGTTAAAACAAATGGAATCACCATTCCTCCTCCTGCTCTAGTGCCAGCTTATATTGGAGACTTAATGCTGGATGGCTGGGCTGCCATGGTGATTCATGCTTCCAATTGCTTGTTTTCATATTCTGACTTGGTTTTGACATTGTAATCATCAGGAGGTCAGGAACTGAGACCCTCCATGAAATTGAATTGCGGCTTAATTGATGGCTCTGAGAGCGCCACAGTGAGACAAAAGCTGCAAAATGTGGGCTTGCAAGTCATGTCCATGAAATCTTAGCAAGGAAGGGAGAGTGAATTACATTCACTGAGAGGTACAAGAGAGCCATTTTCAATGCGGAGGGATGCGTTCTGTTTTCTTCCTAGGTTTTTATTTTCAAGCACTGAGAGAGTTTTGCCACCAGCCACTTTCACGAGCAAATGCATTGAAAGGAAGAAAATTAATGTACAAACTCTCCCCAAAACAAGAAGTGAGAGAGATAGGGGAGAGGAGTTCAGGAGAAAGATGTTATTGTATTTCTGAATGTCACAGCAGGTGTGGGAGGCAATCTTATTAAGGGAACTGGGAATGAACATCAATCATCAAAAGAGCCCCTGGAGACTATAGCAGCATGAAGTGAAACAGGCAAATGCTTGATTCAGAGTCACTGAGTGGTCACCCCAATAGCCAAAAGCTCTTCCAGATGGTGCTCTGCATCGCTGCTAACATGGAGAAATTCTCTCTAATAGCCACACAGAATTCTTGATAGCCCTCAAATTGTGTGACATGGGAATGTGAAGCCTTGCATTTCCTTTTATTGGGCAAGATATTGCCTTTGACATCCCATGCATGCTGAATCAAAGCTTTGCATAAGCGGGCTCTGTGGCTATAGCTTCTAAGAGGAACTTTAGCTAAACATACTGGAAGAGTAGCTCCACCATCCTTAGAGGAGAGATGCAGCATATTCCTTACTCAGTGCTCATTCATCTCCATGATTCTACCCTCCCTCCTTTGGATTGCTGGAATCCATAATGGTGTTGGGAGGTAAAAGGAACTGTGATGGCCAGATCCTGAGCTGGTGTTAATCAGTATAGCTCCATTTAAGCCAATGAAGCTACATCCATTTACACCAGCTGATGATCTGACATACTTTTGCAATGGTACCAGTGATGTCATGGGTTTCTAAGTAACAGCCAATCAGCTTTGTATAAAGTCCATGGTGGTTTTCGGGAGGGGGTGAGGTGGGGAAGGAGAGAACAACACTTGGCAAACCCATCCATTTTCCAGAACAATAGAGAAAAGAAGCCGCTTGGCACTCCCCACTCTGAAAGTCAGGAAGATTTTTCACAGCTGATGAGGCAGTTGCCATAGAAATGCTACAATATGTTTTGCAGTAAGATGCTGTTTGGCTCTTGTTAGAAGAGGAAAACTGCTGGGCCAAAACATCAGCAATTTCATCTGCTGTGATTTAAGTTATGGGGCCAGCAGCACTTGACTGGCGAAGCCCTCCGGCTGATACCATTCTCTTCTCATCTCTGAGCTGTCCACAGGAAGGAGGATGACTAGCACTGCAAAGCAGCAAAACTGCATGATACACTAGTGTGGGCTGGGGGACATACACAGAGTGAGTTTGTGCTTTGTACTCATAGGGATGTTCACAAATATTGCCTTGGCTTAGATTCATGTTTTGTAAAGTTCTTTGAGATCTTCCGATGAAAGTTGGTGCAGAAGGGCAAAGCATTCCTGGCTCTTTATGCAATCACAAGAGTTCCATTTGTGCACTCCTCGGTGAGGCAAGGGGTTTTATGTATGGTCAGTTTCAGAGTGAAACATGAGTTCAGTGAAAGAAATTGTCACCTGTCATTTCAATATTGAAACAGTGTATTAAAATTATGCTCAGAGTGGAGACAGTTTAGAGTGGCTGGAAGGCCGGCTCCCTTATCTTTGTAGGGATTGGGTGCACTACAAAAAGATTCAGAATAGAGTCCCAAACTCTCCTAAACCATCCAAAGAGAAAGCTTGCGGGAGAGAAGAATGACCCAACTTCAAAACAGGTTCTTTCGGCAGCTCAGACAAACACAGCAGGAAAATCAGAGCTGGCTTCTTGGAGAACAAGGTCTTTCAAATCCTTATAGGCAGTGGAAGCTTGTGCCTTGGAATAATACTTAAGGACTAGAGTCTATGTGTGTTCTCATATGCATTCAGTACTTCTTACAATATCACTTGAGCCCAGCTAATACATTTGAAAATCCTCCCTGGCCTCCCGGATATTGGTAGTATATATGCACTCCCCACACCAAAACAGACAAGGGGACCCTGGAAAGAGAACTACTGCCCTTTGTAGATATAAGCTGGGGAAGAGGAAGTGTGAAACCAAAGCCAGGTTTTGCAGATCGTCACAAGGGAGCTGCCAGTTACTGCAGACACCAGGCCCTTCTGAGTGCAGTATCAAAAACTTCTTTTTCCTCTCCATTGTTACAAGACAGAATGCCAATCTTTTTTCCCACAGCTCCAAACTTATTAACGTTGCAGCCATGTAGCCAGAAGTTCACCCTGCAACCTCACCATGTGAGCACAGCAATCATTCACCCAGTCTTCAACCAACCCCCACCTGTCCCCGCAGGAGTCCTTCAGCCACATACCCAACAAATTTCTCTCATTGCCAAGAAGAGGCATTGTTGGGAGCATAACACAAGGCAGCCAACGCAACATGTGAGGGAAGATAGGCAACCACAGAATTACAGGCCAAATTTAGACCAATCTTAAAGCATTCATAATTTCCTCTGGTGCAGCAAGAGACCTGGTATTTCTCGCTGACCTTTTGACAGATCTAGCATCACAGACAATTGAATCGACAAAGACACTCAAGATGATCAGATTAAACACAGCCGTGTCATTTGGAGTGTTTTATTGCTTTGTAAATGAAAATGATAGCTTCAGTTCCCAGAGCTGCCTTTCTCAGGATCCAGACCCAGGAGCTTCTACCTAACTGATACTTCACATCGTGCATGGGATGAGTTCTCTCATTTTCACCACCTTTCCCTTCTTTATGCATTGCCCTGTACAAACAGATGGATGGCACATGGGAAGGTCCCTAAGGATAGCCAGGAAGGACACTGTCTGCCCTGCTCTTAATGATCTTTGCCCATTTCTGTAAACTGGCTCCGATGAACAAATGTCCATTTTGTCTACCTGTTACAAGTTATCACCAGCATCCACTGATCTAGGCTTTGCCCATGCTACCCAAGTGGCTCTCTGGGATTTGATGGGCAACCATATGTGCACCTGTGGGAGCTGAGTGTTACCACTTTTCAGCTAATAGCATCATTCAAAATTTAGTTTTCAGGCAGATCTTTAAACTGTGTTTCATTCTCATCACACTCATTCCCACCCCAGCCAAAGAGAGAGTGGAGATTCCTCCAAACACCTTTTAAAACCAGTAGCTATGCCAATGAGGCACCAAAAGGTCTGAAATTGTGGCTAATGCTATTAAAGAGAAAAGGAGGAAATGCAATGCACACAAGGTGCAACACTGAAAGAGGAACCAAGAAATAAAAGACAAAATGGTGGTGAGATGAATTTACTTGAATCAAGAATTTTACCTAAACCTGCTGACAGCTGCATCTTCTCCAGTTCCGCTGCTCCCCATCCTCCAACCAAGACTTTCTCCTGACTGCTCTCCAAGCCTTCCTCCTCCACTTCCAACTGCATGCCTTCTCCCACTCCACTTGGTATGCCAGCGATGTCTCCATCAACACAGACTTCACCCTTGCCTCAGAGTTAACATCCCCTTCCCGCTTACACTCTGTGCTGTGAAATATCCATTCTACAACAGCTTAGTCCCTGAGGTCCTTATCCAAAGCCCATGGAAGTCAGCAAGAGTCTGTCCATTAACTTCACTGAGCTTTGGATTGGATCCCTAGTGCTGCATAAATGCAAAATCAAATGCACAAAGAGAGAGGATGATACAAACAGAGTAAAATAGTCACCTCTTGTTGTCCCTAGATAGCACAGTGATGAATGAAGTGCCATATATGTTACGATAAGATTGGAATTAGGATACAGTAAGATTAGAATAGGCAAAGATTATTTTTGATTAAAACAGGATAGGCTAAAATTCGATTAGGATAGGATTTGTTTGGATTAGGAGATGATAAAATCAGATTAGGTTAAATTAGGATAGACTGGAAGCAAAGAATACATTTAACAAGACTGATTCTTAGGAGCTTTTAGTAAGTCCCACATAAGGCTGGGTGAGCCAGTTCATTCATTCATTCATTCTCAGGTACTTATATGGCTCCTATTTCTGTAGTATCTTAGTGCCTCAGGATCTTTAATGTATTTATCCTCATGCACCCCATGAGGCAGGGAAGTCTGATGATCCCCATTTTACTGAGGGGAACTGAGACACAGAGATTAATTAACTTGCCCAAAGTCACAAAGGAAGTCTGTGGCAGAGAATGGAACTCAACTTAGGTCTCCCAAGTCCCAGACTGGTGGGGATCAGCTCTTCACAGTTTAGCTCAGGTCCATAAATGGACATTCTGGTTTTGTTGGTATTTCTTTCCCAACCAGAAACAAGAAAAATAACTGTGCAGAAATATCACCCCATTTCGTATTCAGATTTTGTAACCTCAGTGTTTGGATAGCTCGCATTGAGATTCCAGCAAACACTGAAATTCAGTATACTTCAGCATGGAAAAGACCTATTAGGTTTTCTTCTCTTCAAACCGGGCCTTTGGAGCTTTTCACATCACTGGTGTTAAAAAGGTATTTCAAAGAGTCAATTGCTGATGAATGTAGGGATTTGTAGTGATACCACAAGGTACGACCAGCTGAGATAAATAGAAGGCTACAAGTACCAGAATAGGATTTAAACACAAAGAATTATGGAAATCAATCATAAATGAACTGGTAACCAGCAAAGAGAAGCTAAAGAAGGTGGAATGTGCCCATATTTCCTTGTTGCAGTCAGATACACTACTGTGTTTGGAACAGCATTAGCAAATTATCGAGCAATCCAGAGAACAAAGCATTACGATAATCAATTCTTGTAATAATAAAGGCCTGAACTAAGCATTCTGCTTCAGTAACATTCACACAGTCCATAATTTCAGAGATATTGTGTCAGTGAAAGAAAGGAAAGCTCAGCTCTGTTATTTATCTGCAATTACTTTTTCTGTGCGAATACATATTTATTAGATTTTATGCAAATAAACATTAGGAGTAAAAGGAGCTACAGAAAATCAATCTTGTATACAATATAAGCAATGGCTTTCCAGATAATAAAGTTAAAATGAAAGGACAATAGTACTTTGTATACCTCTATTATAGCTATGTCTTCCCACCAACTCCTCCCTCCCTGCAGAGAGGAAATTCACAAGCAAATGGGAGTTTCCATCTGCAAATTGCAATGCACTAAAACAATTCAAGACACATTTTTCTAAATGGCATTTTATCTGATGACAGTTCGTTATAGAGTCAAGAAGTCTAGTGGTTATCTAACCCACGTGGCGCTCTGTCCCTCTCTAGTGGCACCGAGCCCAGTTAGAAATTGATGAGTCTGCTACAGCCTTGGGCTAGGAGGCATGTGGCTTTTAGCTCATGCAGTAGCGGTTCATACACTAAACATTCTAAGTCCCAGGTTCGATCTTTCCTGACAATGACCCTGTCACATTACAAGAGGAAACTGGGAGTCAGGACTTCTCAGTTTTTTTCTGGTCTCCCCTAACTTGCAGCAATGCCATGGGCAAGTCATTTGGGCTATGTGCCTCAGTTCCCTATCCATCAAAGGGGAATAATGATACTCAAGACACTGAACAGTGCGGAGCATTTGCAGCTCTCACTGAAGGCAGTTGGACTTTCTGCATCTCTGAAGAGGGGGGGCCCAATATTTTTAAGTGGAAAGGCATGATACAAGCACAAATAATTACACACTGCAATATTATAGAAGTAGATTTCCATTGTACTTTATAGCATTGACTCATCTGTATAATTTTGCAGGGATCGTGGGAGTTTTGTTTTAATAAGGATTGTAGATCCTTCCTGTATCAGATACATTTTGAAAACAATCAGTGTACTGGGGAATCATGTACATACACACACAGCCACAGTATACTGGGGACTTGTGCATGTGTGCACACACACACACAATTAAGATAAGTAGGAGGATTTATGCACAGTGCCAAGGAGAGCTCTAAACACAAGATGGTACTCCAATGAATTACAGAAACTGGCCCTTCTATTTCACACAGCCCAGAAATCAGAATTTGCTTCTTTACATGAAGCGAGCTGGACAGATGAGAAACTTTCTATTTCTCTCCCACCCCTTATCCAGTATTTAAATAACCAATCGACAGGACTCATCACAGCAAGACATCTGAATCAACAGAGGGCTTAACAGTGAAATACACCTGTGTATCATTAGCACGACACAGAAAACCAATTCTGTGTTTGCTAACAACTTGCTACAGGGTTAGTATATAAATAATGAGATAAAATTTGGCCAGAAAGGGTCCTTATGAGGCCCCAGAAGTAAAGTTAGCTAAGGATGAAGGACAATTACCCATGGAAGCAAGAACAGGAGCTATTAGATTACAGAAGAGCATAATGCAATGCCAGCTAGCTACAAGTTCAATTAGACAATGGAGCATGCTGCAACACAAGGATAGGGAATCACCATTACTGAAGAATAGCTAATCCTGAAATTGATAATTAGCTGTTGGAGATGAAATCATGCTGAACAGCATTTTGCCACCATTCTGCAGTGAGGATGGACATCTCAGCCTCTTTTCAGACTGCAAACTAAATTATTTCCTTGGTTCAAAATCTGCCTGAGGTTTGCATCCTACATCTCTCACCTTCACTTTGCTTTCAGCACACCCAAGAACTCTCAATGAAATGCTACTGAAACTGACACGCGTCAGCGGAATTCACAGCAGAGCTACCTTGACCCTTGAATTTTTCATGGCTTCACTGTGACTCTGTCAGTCAGTCCCAGACTTGCTTGCAATTGGACCTAGCTTTGCTGTAAAGGTTTGTGAACTTCAGCCAACGTTCTAGTGAACCTGGTTGGAATTTTGAGCATGTAATGAAATGCAAAGCCAGGTGAATTTCATGGGGTTTGGGAATTTTTCCAAGTATTCCGCATAGCTCTATAGATGGCCCATTGAGGTCCTTTCCAACCCCAAATATCTAATTAGTGTAATTTATTCCAATCTTGTAGAGGGCCTGGATTTAGCACTGGACTTGGAGTCAGGAGATCGGGGTTCTATACACCTGAAGCTGGTGTAGATCAGTGTAAGCCTCATAATGAAGCCATGCCAACGTACACCAGTTGTGGGTCTGGCCCCCTAACCATCCATCCAGGGTCTTAAGTTGGCTCCCATCACCACTTCTGTGGAATGAGTACTCTCCATTCCCCATCCCTCAGTTGCCATCAATGCTTAGAGCTAAATGCATTCCAAACATCCCTTTCCTGAGACAATATTGTGGCTTTTCTTGTCTATTTTTTGTTGCAGACAAAAAGGAGCACAGCCACTGAGCTCAAAATGCAGCCCAATAATGGCTTTTCAGATGCTGTTTCTAATTTAAAACCCAGCAATGTGAAATGTCTGGCTGGTTCATGAGCAGAGCTTGTTTAATGCTTTAATTGGTACTTATTCTAAACAGTTCATTAGAAAGGCAGCTCCTTTTGCCAGATATTACAGACTATCTGACCTGACAAGCAGGAGGCCAGCTACTCAGATCAAGCAAAACCATTAATTAACAAGCCCAGGGTCAGTCCCGTGTTTACAGACACATTAGGTGCTATGGTGAGGTCGCAAGGGAAGCAGAAGCAGCATGTAAATCATGGTCAACACTCTACATTTCCTTGTTCCAACTTTTTCAGCAGAGTAACCCACAGATTGATTACCTAGGGCAGCACCTCTGGCATGAAGGGAGAGGGATCCAGGATGCACCATTTGGCAACTGGCTCTGAAACACAATTGTATATCATTCTTTGTATTAGTCGGTGTTATATTGCAGAGACCAGGTGGGTGAGGTAATATCTTATATTGGACAAACTTCTATTGGTGAGATAGACATGCTTTCAAGCTCCACAGAGCTCTTCTTTAGGTCTGGGAAATGTACTCAGCATCACAGTTAAATATAATTGGAACAGATTGTTTAGCATAAGTAGTTAACACACTATTTCAAAGAACCATTCAAGGTGAAGTGGCCAGTTAGTACCTCTCCAGCCATGGGGGGAAGAGGGTGGTGGGCTAGAGGGTCAGTGAAATATAGATTGTTGTAAAAAGCCATAAAAACACCCCCCTGAGCGCTGCAAGTTTCAGTGCTGTAAAGTGGCAGTGTAGACAGTGCACCAGCACTGGGAGCCGCGCTCCCAGCGCTGGTAGCTACTCCCCTCGTGCGGAGGTGGATCTTTTACAGTGCTGGGAGAGCTCTCTCCCAGCGCTCGTGCTGCAACCACACATCCACGTTAAAGTGAGAGTCAGAGTGGCACATAGGGTATGTCTACACTGCAGCTGGAAGCATGCCTCCTGGCCCTGGGTAGACAGACATGCACTAGCTCAGAGTGTGGACATTGAGGCCTGAGCAATTGCATGGGCTAGTCATCTGAGCTGGGACCCTGGGGGTTGGGTGAGTTTGTACTCGAAGAGCTAGGCTGTGCCACGGCCCATGCCACAACGTTCACGCCGCTATTTGAAGGTGCTAGCTCAAGCAGAACTAGTGCGTGTTTGTCTACCCATCTTCGGAAGCATGCTCCCAGCTACAGGATAGACATACCCACAGAGGTTTGATCCAGAGCCCAAACAAGGCAATCTTCCACTGAGATTTGGATTAGGTGTGTACTGTGTGCACTGTGCTGGGGAAGCGTTCCCCTAATGCACAATGACAACACTGAATGGCATCTCCAGAGCTGTGGCCTTTAAAGAAGAACGAAGAGCCCTTTCTCTCGTTGAGCTTTATTTCCAGTGCAATGATAGCTCAACTTCTGCTGTGACATCCTCACATTATTTTTAATGTCTGGAGTTCAGAGAGTGCAATGAATCACTGCAGCTGATGGGCCATCACCTGAGCAGCTGGATTCTATAGATCATTCTGTACTGAAAGGACACGGGCTTTCATTACCTCAGTCTTGGTTACATGGCCCAGGCTGCTGGGAGCTAGGGGTGTTGCACAATTCCCCAGAGAGAAGATTTTTTTTTTTTTTTTTAGATTAGGGTGAGAAATTGGCATCTGGATTTCTTTAGATGGAGATAAAGTAACAGAACTGCCAGCAGGTTACTTTCCTCCACTGTCTCCGCTCCACTGCCCCTCCACCCCCTTCGTACACCTCCCTCCTAATCTGCTCCATCTGTATCTGAATTTGTCTGACACATACTGTGTTATGCCTTATTTAGATGAGATTTTAGAAGACCTTTGTCTATAAAGCACCATAAACATCTACGGCACCATAGGAATAAAACTGAAACGCAACTAATTAACCCACCTCCTCCATCTCATTGCTATCTGATCCTCCTGTAATTCTATGGATTTCTCTTCCCTGGTTTTCCAGACTAGCATCACATCATCATGCCAAGACTGTCCTTTTCCAATACCTAACCCTTCTCAGTACCGGCACAATATCCTTGATGGATAAAAAGTTACACTCCAGTTTGGCAAATTTATTGTGTCAACACCATTACCCCAAGACTTGCCATTTCCTTCCTCACTCAGGTTTTGGCATTCAAGAGTTTCAACAGAGCCCTTAGCGTTGCCACCATAAACCACTACTACCTGGATTCTTATGATTTAGACAAACTGAAAAGTTATAATCATTGTCCCCCTAACTTCCCCGGCATGTTGACCTTACTACATTTCCCATTGATTCCGACATTATGATATTGAGGGCTTCCAAGGCGCCATTCAGAAATGACTTAATTGCTGGGATGGGATATTGGATTATTAGCTATTAATGTTGTGGCTATTGCAACTTCACCTTATGTTATTTCATATTTCTGAGCCATTAAAAGGCCTAATGACTATCCATCAGCAACCCCCCCCCCCTTCTCTCACAAATTCCTGGCATGGCAAACACTTACTCACCATCGTCTATTTTATTTAATATTATTAATGCTGTCATATTTCAAACTCATTATGAAATCTGTGACAGGAGAAATTAAATCTATTCATACATAGTACAATGTATCCACAGATTAATTTCCTGTTTCATCAATTATAATGGTGCCTCAAAAAGATTTTTTTTCTAAAAATGCACACAGCTGAAAAGATTTTCCAAATAGTTTAGTCAAGCCTTAATTTGGTTCAGTTTTATTTTTAATATATATTTAAAGAATGAAAATGATACTTGTAATTTAATAGAGGAAACTGCATATTGTGGAGATTTGATCAGTTATAAATGATCATATCAGAAATCAGACATTTGCTGTGTACTTTTTTGCAATATATTTAATTAAATGACTTTTTACTAGCATTACATTCACTGTAACAAATAGAGTATGAACAGCAGACAGGCAAGCTGTGTCACATTACCATCATTGGATGAAATCATTACCATCAACAGATGGAGGTGAAGCCATTAATCAAGAAGAGCAGAGCTTGTGTACTTGGTCAGCATAATCCCTCAATGGAATTTCCATGTGTTATTTTGTGACATACATACTGGGAGATTTTAAATTCCAGGAGGTACTTTAATAAACATTGTTTTCATTTGAGTATTTCAAGTCTGTCACAGGATCATGGTGTCTAGAGATGGGAATGAATGGCCAAATCTGAGATCACTGAGGTTATCCCTCTGCAAGGACGAAATATAATTTCCCAATAATAGAGCTGGTTGACATTTTGATCAATTTTTTCCCCAGCAAAAATATTTCCAAGGGGAAAATGTCTATTTTTACTAAATTTTCCAATAGGTAATGAAACATTGAGATTCAAATTGACATTTTGAAATGGAACATTTTGTTTAGATAAAAAAAAGAGCTGGATTTTTTTGATTCAACATTTCATAATCTAAATTTGTTTAAACTTTCTGTTTTGTGAAAAGTTTTGATAGTTTGACATTTCATCCTGTTTTAGGACAAAACCAAGTGCACTGGGGGGGGAGAGGGGGAGGGGAGGGGGTCTGGGGCCAGTTCCCATGTCTGCTATAGGCTGCCACTGGGACCTTGGGCAAGTCACAATTTCTCTGTGCCTCAGTTCCCAATCTGTAAAATGGGGATGATAATAAAGTCAGGGATTGTTTCTTATTATGCATTAGTATAGCACCCAGCACAAAGTGGCCCTGATCTCAGCTGGGGCTTCTGGGTCCTACTGTAATACAGATAATATACAGTTTCAACCCAAAGTGCTTATACCAAATGCAAGAGCTCTTTGAGAGGTAGAAGTGTCAGGCTAGAGCTCAGCCCGGTCATACATCCAGTAGACACATCTGTCTGGCCCCCAAAACAAACAAATATCACAACGTGGCAGAAATTTTCTTTTATGTGATAAGGGGCAAATCCTGCCACTATTCTGTGCATTGAGTTCCTATTAGACACTAAGACAGACTCCCCTTTCATTCACACTGGTTTAAATCAAGAGTTACTCCAATCAAGTCAGTGGAGTTTATAATGGCGTGAGAAAAGAAGCAGGCCCACTCAATTACAATTCATACAGGAGAGTAGAACATATCCTCTTAGGCTGAATTTCCTGTGCACACAACAGAACCAAGTTCAGCCCTGGGGTAACTCCATCACAAAGTTAGAATTACACTGAGGATCAATTTAACCCAATCTTTCCTATTAACAATAGTGCACTAGAAGTAATTCGTAAGTGTGATAGTTTCATTGTCAGATACCTCACACTGAGCATCCACTGAAGAACATTATTTGCACATGATAAATAGGAGGATGTTAGGAGATGAGTAATGCAGCTTTACAGGAAGGTGATGGGTGGAAAATAAGCCCAAATTCATTGAAATACTTGAGAATTTCAGTCAAGGTTTGTCCCTCAGACAGGAAGAAGGAAAAGTGAAATATGAATTGGAAACTGTACAGATAGCGCCTAGATTGTACTTGTAGGGAAGACAAGTCAGCTGGGTCTGTCAGGATCAACAGAGATTACAAGAAGCTAAGTAATATTTTAACGGAGACTGCAGTAGAGTATTACACTGAAACTGGCCTTAGGTTACTGTCCCAAAAGTCCAGCAAAACCCTCTTTCCTAGAATGGATGGTCTTTAACCAGAGCTGAAACAACATGGTCCTGCAAAATTTCAGGATACTTTAAAGTTCTCTGTGAAATGGTGGTTGTATGTTGCAAGAGGTACCCTGCACTTCATATCTAAGGATTTCACTGTAGCCTTGTAAAATGGTCATGAATAATCAGCCCAGGCCCTATAGCTACTTAACGAACCTTTACAAGCTCAAACTTTTTTTTTTTAAACACTTGTCCACCCAAAGTAGTTATTTGTTGTGGCAAGTGGACTTTTGCAAGGCTGCATTAATAAAATCATCTCCAAAACTACACTGACAATGTTTTCTCTTTGTAGGTAAGTAGGTAAGTATTAATATCTTCATTACACAGATAAGGAAACTAACACAGAGAGATAAAGCAACCTGCTTCTAAGATCACAGAAAAGCAGATGCTATTGCTATTATTCATATTAATTAGTACCTTCCTCCTTGAGTGGTCTGCATTGAGACCATGGTAACAACTGCAAAATAAAAGGTACTATTCTAAATAAGGACAGGGGACAGAATCTGGCACAGAATAAGTCAGTGGCAGTACTGGGAACAGAACCCAAGAATCTTCACATATGTCCCAGAGTTAACCACTAAACTTCCAATAGCAGCCCATAATCTTATTGGTGAGGGATTCTCCAGCAGGAATATCAGCCATAGCAACCCTTCCCCTCTAGAATGGCTGCAGAGTGAACCAATTGTTGGCCTGCAGCATCTGCTGGCATGATACCAATTAAACATCTAGCACTGCAATGTAAGCACGATTTATGTGATAACTTAATGATGCTGCATATAATAAATACTCTCTTGAAGTAATCCATCATATGTCCCTGGGGCAGATGCACACACTGGCTCTGATTTTTCTTCTGCAGCAGGATTCCCAGTCTTGGAACATTTGGCTTTTGCTAAGGAAGACAGACAAGATTTTCATTAGGGTGGACATGTGGACTCACCCCTTCCCAGAGGGACAGAGTGAATCAAGCTAGCCAAAGCAGGGGATGTTGGAAATCAGCAGCTCCCTGGCACAAGGTGAATGTAAGCTGAAACAAACGAGAGTAAGTGCAGAAGGAAATGAGCAAATGTGAATATATGATATATGATCAAAGATCTCATCCTGTGGTTTCCACAATGTATTCCTAAATCCCATAGGATTAATGCACACTTATTTTACTACCCACCTAATGTACAAGGAACTGATCCATGTGGTTGTTAATTTGATTTTGATGCATTTTTTAAGATCAGGAGGACACACCTATTGTGTAATTAATTGGCCAAAATTCTCTCTATTATGCACAGTGGGGAAGTGGCATATGTAACATACAAATATTTATGAAGCAGTTTCTCTCTCTCTTTAGGGGTTTGATCCTGAAAGGTGCTCAACTTTAAGCACATGCATAGCCCCATCTTTGAATTTTTCAACATGTTAAACCAAACCACAGATACAGTCTTTGTCCCCATAGGATCTGAGCTATAATTTGCCATAATGGAAAATTCAGATTGGAGAATCGTTAACTGAAACCCTTTAAATGAGATGAGGACATGAAGACATAAAAGGCCAAGCAAATACCTTTGTATTGCCATCACCACACAGGTATTCACTCTGTTGTACTGAAACTACTTTTGTGTTCACTGTCTGAGTGTTCTAGCCCAGAATTCATTAACAGCATTGTCTGCAACAGCAGCAAATTTTAAGTAAATATTGCAGAACATTCCTTAATAGTGAAGGCTGAATAGTCACATTTCTGAAGCCCACACCAGAGATCCAATTCGGAGAGTTACTTCCCTCCTTTAAAGGAATGGAAACAGTACTATGGGATGTAGGTGTCAAATCATAACCCTGCAACACCTCTCATTTCCCTCAATTATTCCCAACTGGTGGCATTTATTTTACTCATCAACCATTCGTTGCAGAAATTATGTGGCAAAATAATTCCAAGCAGGGTGAAATTCACTCTGGTGTAGAGGGCCAGCACAATACATATGCATCACTGAAGTCCTCAAAAGAGGGCTTAAGTCAGACTTAAATAGGTGCATTGCTCTTGTGCCAGTGTTCTGCACAGGGGAGAATTTCATCCCCAGTGAATACATTCGAGAACTTGCTTTTTTCTTTATTTTATTATTCACACGCAGAAAGAGAAGCTAAGTGTGTCAAGTAAGTTTACTGAAAATTATTCATTTGGCTCAACTGGAGTGTAAGAGCATATGGTCCCTTCCCGAAGTCCTAGCTCTCCTTCTCAATGGGAGTTTTGCCTGAGTAATGACTTCAGAATTTACCCCAAGCGAGAGCCCTGCTGTCTTTGTTTCCCATATTATTTTGCTTGTTTTATTCTATCCCTTGGTTTTTGAGCATTTGCAGCTGATATCAAATCTCTGTCAAAGTCAGCTCTGAAGTCATTTCTTTGATGTTGAAAGCACAAGAAACTGATCTGTTACAAGTACACATGCACATGAAGCAGCATGAGAGAGAATATATGAGAATAGCTTTAGTGTTTTAAATTTAATGAGTTCTAAAAAACACATTTTACACCATTCCTTGGATGTGGCTTCCCTTTAAAAATACAGTTTGGCAAAGGATTAGCTCATATTATGAGCCAATCACTTCCACTATTTAAACAGCTCAGATATGTAGGAGGTTTTTAGATGCTGAAATACGAAAATTGCAAAGGGTTCAGTTCTGAGAGGTATTGAAAGCCCTGAACTCCCCCTAACATAGTAGATTTGCAGTTGCTTAGCATTTCACAGGTTCAGACCCAAATGGACCAATTATGGGCAAACTCCCCAGTTTTAGCCTTGACTTTGAATTCATATGTGTTTTTCTGTTGTTAGAGTGATAGAATCCAAGATGTATCTTTATATATGTTTTTAAACTTAAGCAAAAGTTCTATGCAGTTTGCAGGAATTAAACTGATCAGGTCCTATAGGAATTGCTCTCAAACCCTGTAGAATGTAAATAGAAAATTGTTTTTAAACCATCCTACAGAATTCTATAGCAAGGATATAATTCTAAAGCATGATAAAATATAGTTATGTGATCATATAGAATTGTAATGGCTTTCCCCCCATTATTCCAATCCTGATTTTACAAAGATTTTTCCCTCCAAGTCTACAATGTGGCATACAGTGCATATCTCAAAGTGCTGCACACCTTCACATATATTAATATAAGCTAGCATGAAAAGCGAGTGTCACTTGAAGGATGACTGCAATAGTTTCTCTCCTTACATACTCTAACATCTTTCTTCTCAATGTAGCAGCTCTTTGTTGTGTTTTTATGTTTATTGTGCTTAATATTCAGCTTGTATGGTAATTTCAGGAAACATCTCCCATTAATAATATGCAGATTTATGCAGCTCTCTCTCTAGTTTGCATATATAATTTTCCCACAGAGTTTGTCTGCTTTACTGTAATTCCTCTGATGTTTACTTTGTCTTAATATTCTTGCAAGGTTAAAAAGGAACTATCACTTGAACATTCATTATTAATTTCTCCTAAGTATCTCCAATTAATTCTCTGAATAGATTGGTACTTTATGACATTTGTTATTGATTGTTTGGAAGCAAACTTCCAATTACCAAAGTATCACAATTTTGCTAGCTTAAAATTCCTACTTGAATATTCCTCGGCTGAACAATGCAGTCTTAAAGGAACAGTGCTCCTTTTCCTAGAAAGGCTGAATATTTATACCGCAAAAGCCTGGCATTGGCCCTGAACCTCCTCTCACTTTAAACCTGTGCACCTCAACTGACTTAAGCAGAGTTACTTGTGATTTACACCTGCATAAATGAGAGCAGAATAAAGCCCATTTTCTGATGCCCTGAACACAGCAAGGGGACCCCAGTTATGTCTTCTCACAACTCTGCCTTGGCTCCAATTTTTAATAATATCACCTGGTACCAAAGTGCATCACAAACAAATTCTCACAACCTCTTGAGAGACAGGTAAACATCATTTTACAGATGGGTAAACCAAAGCCCATAGAGGTGAAGTGACTTGCCCAAGGTTGCACAAAGCAAATCAACAGAAGCACTGGAAATACTACCCAGAAGTCATGATTCCCAATCCCTGTTTTTGCCATTCGAAAATTCCTGGATAATGCATCCTTTGGGACAGACCTAGCTGTAGCAGAGTTGCAGCTGCAGTAATAAGTCAGGAAAAAGTTAAATGGCCACTTCACCTCGAATGGTCCCTTGAAATGGGTGTTAACTACTTATGCTAAACAATCTGTTCTACCTTGTATTTAGCTGTGACACTCCGAGTACATTTCCCAAACCTGAAGAACAGCTCTGTGTAAGCTCAAAAGCTTGTCTCTCTCACCAACAGAAGTTGGTTCAATAAAAGATATTACCTCACCCACCCTATCAGTTCTTTTATTTCTACTCCTCCCTCTCTCAATTAAGATGCTCTGACCTGGGGCACTTGGCTTCCTCTATTTCAAATGAGCAAATAACCCAAGGGAAATCTCACATGCAACTGAAGCCTCAGAAAAAACATCTGACTCTGCTGAGGCAATTGCAGGGACCTGAGCCCGGTGAGGGTGCCTGGCCTTTTATTGCCAGCTGTGTGCCCAAGAGTGAAGGGAGCATTTCTTAGTAGACCAGTGTCCTCAGTGTAAACAGCATCTCCCTGGCACCCTGGTTGGCATGGTCAACAGGAGTGGGTCATGGCGACCATCTAAATGAGCCACTGCCCTCCTGCTAATGGCAGTCTCTCCAGCACAAGGTTCAGACACATTAGTAGGAGGTAAATATGGAGGGAGGTTTCTGCTGCCTGTGCTGTACCTGTTCTGTGGTCGAATATTAATCGCTATGCCCCACAGAGCCACCCTTTATGCAAGGTTGACAGAGCTGTGTACAAACATACAGCAGGTCAGTCTTACAGCCCCTCCGGGGAGGGGCCATCTCCAGTTTACAGACAGACAGGGAAACAAACCCCAACTAAGCTGCTAGATCTCACAAGTCAGTAGTAGAGCGGGAAATAGGAGTTGGGCCTCCTAAGGGCTCATTCCCTGCCCTAACCACTAAGCTAAGCTATCTGTTGTGTCTTTTGCTCTTTCCACAACAAGCATGCTACGAAGGAACCGTGTTGGCATGGTGGGGCCCAAATTACCGATTTTACTGAACATACACAACATGCAAGGCTTAGTTACACATACACACTGCTGCTCTGGCTGGGTCCTGGCAGCATCTAAAACACAGAACATTTTGAGCACCAATGGAGGGCTCACAAATGATTTAAAGGGATACTACCCTATTCCTATACACTACATTATCTTCCCCCTCAACCAGGGCTACATCTTCAGGACCAGCAATCCAGCACCAATTTTGGTATATGCTAGACAACAGAAAGCCTGGACCTTTAAATATAAGGCAGAAATCATACCACTTGATCTGTCCTTTACATCAGACACTGGTAGGGTTATCTCCCAAGCCACCTGCACATTTGCTTTCAAGCTTCCCTTTCCTCAGGCATCACTGCCTCAGCTTTCAATGAGGTGCGACTTGCTCTGCAAAATCTATCTAAAATGGATATTCTCCCTCAATCATTTCAGAAAGAAGGGCAGGAAAGATGGCCCTGCCCACTGCCACCCAAATTAGCTTCACATGGGGATTGGCAGGTGTTGTATCTCACTCCGCACTTTATCCACCTCAATTAGTCTGCAGGAGTGAGTTGATTGCTTTTGCTTTTTGACATATCAAGGATTGTTACAGAGCAAAAGCCAACCTTGATCGATACATCTCCCAAACACTTTCTTCCGTGTAATTGAAAGCTCAGGGCTGGAAATGTCCAAGATTGCGTGGTGGAGGCCACAGGGGTATCTTTTCCAGGACACAGTAGATTCATTATCCTTAGTAACTGTGAAACATTAATATGGCACCGTTACTTTGCATGGCAATTTACATGGTTTAAAATTAAGGGAGATTGTCAGGCCTTTGGAACAGGGATAATCTAAATGGAATGTGAAGATAAACAAAGGCGGGGAAGTGAAAGAAGGGGTTCCAGTTTGAAAAAGGAAATCCATAAAAAGGAGCCATGCATAGTCATCCAAGTTCTGAAAT
Organism: Trachemys scripta elegans; assembly: GCF_013100865.1. Classification (NCBI taxonomy): domain Eukaryota; kingdom Metazoa; phylum Chordata; order Testudines; family Emydidae; genus Trachemys; species Trachemys scripta. The sequence continues at coordinate 9,687,821 of NC_048318.1, read as the reverse complement.
TTTAAAGCTGAGACACTGAGATAGAGCAGGAAGGGAGGTGTAAACAGCTGAGGAGAGGAGGTCAGAGGGGGAAAGCAGGGCAAAAGGGATGAGGAAAAAAAGGAGGGGAAAAAAAGAGAGATGCCATTCCAAGCACAGGAAGAATCCTAGGAAACAAGGCAGGACGATGTGAATGAAGGGAGAAGATAGAGGGAGCAGAGTGGACAGAGCAGAGGGGCTAGGTGGGGAGCAAAGGGAGATTGGCCTCTGCCAACACCCTATCTACTGTGCCCTGCAGAGCCACCCTGCAGAGGACAGAGTATGGACTTCATCCAGAAAAAGACAGGTTAGGGTGAGGAGGGGGAAGATGCTGTGATAGAGGACACAGCTAATGCAGCTGGAGAGGAATATTATTTTAACTTGCACATGGTAGGCTTGAGAAGACAGACTCCAGACTCAGAGTTTACAGTAGCCTCAGAATCATGGGGCGGGGGGCTGCTTTTTAGCAATGTTCCAAAGGGGAAAATATGGAATCTGGGATGGGAAGCTTGGCTGTGAGGGGACCAGGAAAGGGAGGTATCCTAGTGAGCCCCAGGTTGGGCACCCAAGTGACGGGGAGGATGGCAGCAATGTCAGTGGAGATAGAGGAATGGGTGAGGGGTTAGCAGGGTAGAGAAGATCAGCATTAGCCATGTTTCATTTAAAGAAAGCAACAGGACACCAGTGAGAAGATGGAGAGATAGGAGAGGGCAAGATGGCAAATGTAAGAATGATCAGCACAGAGATGATAGAAAGAGTGAGCAAATGGGAATGTGAGCTCACTGGGGGACAAATGTAGAAGAAAATAGAGGGATCCTATTGTAGGAGAGATTGCTGGGAACTCCTGAAGAAGGGGGAAGGTAAGAGGGAAACAAGCTATAGACAGAGTAATGAAACCTAAGGAAGAAAAGGTCTTAAGAAGAAATAGGTGATGGCCCAGAGTTGGGAGGGTTAAGAGGCAGCTGAGTAATACAGGATTATGAACTTGTCTGGCAAGCCTCCACTGGTGATGTCACTTTGGAAACAAGATAACATCATGGTCTAGATGAAATTACTACAATGTGGGTGCACAACCGGTTGAAAGCCAGTACTCAAAGAGTAGTTACCACTGATTCACTGTCATACTGGGAGGGCTTATCTGGTGGTACTAGCGATGATCATGCCCTGATTACATTTACTATGGACAAAGAGAGGGCAGTACCCATCAGTAATATACATACTTGGTTCTTCAAAAGCTGAGCACTTCATGGTGCATCATAATCTTACAAAGCTGAGGGAAACTATGAGCAAAACTGACTAGATGAAATGTGAGCCAGAAAAATGTGAGTGAAAATGAGAAGCTATTTAAGAAGAGTTTATTAGATGGCCAAAAAGCCAAGATTCTACAATCAAGAAAGAGGACAACTTTGACTAAAAGCCAATCCAAATTCAATGGCAAAGTGAAGGCAACAATTAGAATTTTTTTTAAAAAAAGACAGATATAATAGAAAAAGGGGAAAATAGATAGTAATCAATAGGCGTTATGAAGTGTAGAAAAGTGATAACGGAAGCTAAATACATCAGGGAAAAATCCGTGGCTGGCAGGGCTAAGGACAATAAGGAGTTTTTAAAGTACACTAGTAATAAGAGAACTCCTAGCAAGATATAGGCTCATTGCTAGATGAAGACAGTAAAATTGTTAATAACGATCCACAAAAGGCAGAAGTGTTTAATAAATATTTCTGTTCTGTGTTTGGAAAGAAGCAGGATGATGTGTTTGTGCCACATGAGGAGGTGGAATTACTTTCCAATCCATTAACCAAGGTTATTGGCCCACTGATGTTAATTTTTAATAAATCTAATTTCATAATAAGGAGATTCCAGGAGAGTGGAAGAGTGCTAATGTGCCAATATTCAAAAAGGGCAAATGTGATGACCCAGGTAACTATATACTGCTTAGCCTGACCTCAAACCCAGGCAAAATAATAGAAAATGTAATCTGGGATTCAATTAATAAAGAATTAAAGGATAGGAATATAATTAATGCCAGTCAACGTGGTTTTATGGAAAACAGATCTTGCCAAACAAACCTGATTTCATTAATTGAGTAGATACAGTTAGCTGATAAAGGTAAGCGCATAGGCGTAACATACTTAGATTTTTGTCAGGCATTAGACCTAGTACTGCATAACATTCTGATTAAAAAATAGCATGATCCAATATCAATAGAACACTTGCTACATAGATTAAGAATGACAGATTTTAAAAAGTAGTCATCGACTGGGAATCATCATTGAATGGAGAAGTTTCTAGTGGGGTTCTATAGGAATCGTTACTAGGCCCAATGCTAGTCAACATTTTCAATTGTCTGGAAATAAAACTTGTAGTTGGCACAAAGGTTGGAGGAGTGGTAAATAATGAGGAGGACAGGGTAGTCATACAGAGTGATCTGGATTGTTAGGTAAACTGGGCCCACAGACTGCATTTTAATAAAGCCAAATGCATAGTTCAACATTTTGGAACAAGGAATGCAGGCCATACCTACAGAATGGGAGACTGTATTCTGAAAAGCAGCGACTCTGAAAAGACTTAGGGGTCACAATGGACAAACAACTCAGCATGAGTTTCCAGTGCAATGCTCTGGAAAAAAGGGCTAATGTTATCTGTGGATGTATAAACAGGGGAGTAGTGAGTAGGTATAAATAAGGGGGTTTACCTCAGTACATGGCATTGGTGAGATTGATATTACAATGTAGCATCCAGTTCTGATGTTCACATTTTAAAAAGGACATAGAAAAATTGGAGATGGTGCAGAAAAGAGCTGGAGAAAATGCCTTCCAGTAACAGACTTAAAAAGCTCAATCTGTTTTGCTTATCAAAACGAAGGTTGAGAGAGGTCACTCAATCTCAGTGCATAAGTACCTTCATGGGGTGAAAATACTGGGTACGAAAAGGTTCTTTACCCTAGCGATAAAAGACAGAACAAGAACCAGTGTTTGGAAGCTGAAATCAGACAAACTCAAACTGGAAATGAGGCACAACTTTTTAACAGTAAGGGTGATTAACCATTGGAACAAACTAATACAGTAGGCAGTGAATCCTCCATCTCTTGATGTATTGAGATCAAGAATGGATGCCTTTCTGGAAGACATGATTTACTCAGACTAGTTATTGGGCTCAAATAGGGGTAACTGGTGACACTGAATAGCCCATGATATACAGGGGGTCAGACTAGATAATCTTATGGCCCCTTCTGGCTCATATTCTATGAATATTGAGCCCTGTCCTGACTTGCACCAGCTGTGATATGCCTGTGAAGGGATGCAGATACATCCCAGCCTCAGCCCCTCCTTTCTCTGCCCCCACCCCAGAACATTCCCTGTACCTGCAGCTCCCGTGGGGATAGCACAGGACCGACTGTGAGCTAGGGTGTAGGTGCTGTCTCCAGCCAAGATATTTACACCTGTCCTAAGGCCTGTTAGCACTCCAGGTGCAGAAGCTCCCTTAAACCAGGAGGTTATGGTTGTCCTATGGTCCCTTTGCACCTGCCTAGCTAGAACAATGAAGAATCTGGAGCAAAGTTCATAGTTTAGTGATAGCAGGCCTAATAGAGGAGGGTCCCAGGATAGCCACCTCTGGCTATGACAAAGCTGACTAAAAACATGGCAGTGCCGTTGCACAAAGTACAGTCAAACACCTCAATCACCATCCAAAATTCAGCTTGGGAAGGGCCTCTAATTTAAGTCTGAAGCCTCTGTTGAGCTTGTAAAAGCACAATCCCCTGCCCTTGGAAACCCATGTAAGTTTCCCCGCCTCAATCTCCAACACACACACACACGCACACTCCATTTTCCTGCCATTTTCTGGTTTTCTCACCTTTTGATTTCAGGGGCAAAAGAGGTCAGTCCAAAACCGTTGCATGTTCTCTAGGATCTCCGTTGTGCTCTGGTGGAGAAGTGTTGCTAGGCGACACCCTCAGCTGTGCTTATGCTGCAAAAATATTTGGCAAAGACAAATATAACCGGAATTTGTCAGAATGATGATTCTGAATAATGATCCTTGGTCACGGCTGGAGACTAATGTGCCCTGAGGGGATAAGGGGTCAGTTTTTACGACGGATATTTCCATTCTGACAGACAGATGTTATCCTCTGCCTGCCCAAGTGGCCCGGACGCTTATCTCAAGACATTTCAGAGCCTGATAATGGCTTTCCTAAACGTTTGAAACTATAGTAACAAAGATTTGCAAGAACAAGAAGGGATAGAACTCATAAATAAGAGCCAGTCTGCACAGAAGGTTATCATGGGGGAACATGAAGCAGAAAAGGCTTTAGCAGAGACAGCAGACACATCTTTCTGACTATCTGAGCTGATAACACCCATACATTGAGCAGAAGCCTAAGTCCCTATCACCTAGTAGCTGAATTTAGCCAGTATGTAGCTGGGCAAAAGGAAGACCCACAGAGTATATCTCCATCTGCTATCCTTGTATCTCAAGACTTTTTTTATTTTCCTTGCTGGGCTCTGCTGACACAAAGTAACAGAGAAGACAAATTAAGGTTGAAATATCTTCCTATTAAAAAAAAAAAATAGTAGGCACAGATTTCATTTTTCCCCAAGAGCAAAGCAGTCCGGTTGCTGGAACGTAAAAAGGAAAGAGACCTTTGTGGGAGAGAGGGGTTATTAATAGAACCTTAATTAGCTGTGAAGTTTAACTAAAATTTTCTCTCTATATTTCCACCACCACCAAACATTTCAACCAGCTAGTAAATAAGTAAATAGTAGCAAGCTACCAATACAACAGTGTTTCACCTTTCCAGCCCACTTCCTTAGCTTATGTTTAGTGCAAAGCACAGCTTCAGAATCAAAATAAAGAGAGTTATGGCACAGTTCCTATGTGCCAATCTCAGTAACACCAGCAATGTTTCAATATATCCCTAGCATTTGTCTACATACCTATTGGTCTTCAACCACCACTGTATCCTAAGTGCTACCAAAGTATTTCAGTACAGAAATAACACTGTCCTCACTCTCTCTCCCTTTTATCTCAGTCTGTAGGTGAAACAGCTTGATTGGTTTATAGGGCTATTTTTGTTTGCTCGCTTGCTCATCTCTGTGTGGGTGTGTTGTGGGTGCGAGAAGAAATAACTGACAAAAAGCTTAGTCAAAAGTGGCAAGACCCAGGGATCATTGCCACTGTTGCTTATAGGAGTGAGTTTCAGTTCCTGCTAAAGCTCTCCCTCCTCCATTTACAAGACTTCCAAGATCTCTTGACAAGTGCATTGTTCTGGTGCAGCAGAAGCATTGTGAGAGTTCATGGTCCTAGAAAGAGAAGGAGCAACCATCACTCATCTAGCCAGGGGCACTCCCATGCAGGGCGTTGAAAATCAGGACACACACTTAGAACTGGACTGTACTCAGTGAGGAGCCAGTGTTAGAGAGAAGGACGCTCAGATGATGTGTTCACAGTGCCCTGTGTTGCTAAACTTCCAGTTGGAGCTTTTTCAAGAATGTCCTAGAGAGACAGACAGCTATATCCCTAGTGACAGCATCGGTGGCATCCACTGTTTAAATATTAGCGCTACTTGAATTTTTCTGAATGTTAAAATATCAACAAAAAACAACGGCAGAGTAACACCCTTAAGGCCAAAGTGGAATCCATGCCATTTTGATCTCTCTCTCTGGTATTTTTATTCAGATTTAAATAATAAAAAAATCTCTGTGTAAGGCTCATATACCACCAGGAGCATTAAGAATAACCCTTCAGACAGGAATTCTGCCAGCCTGCCCCTTGCCAAGAGCAGTGCCGGCACCATCTCAACTGCTTCCTAGCACAGAGACACCCGTGCCGTTCCACCCTCTTCCAATCTGCCAAAGGCAGAGCCATCCTTGTGCTGCTGTAATCTATCCCTAGTCAGAGCAGTTCCCACAGTATTTTGAAGGACACTGTTAACAGCAAAATGAAATGCTCAACCTTAGCAGCAATTTGGACTAGATCAACCCTGGACAAGATACTTAATTTCAGCTACTGCCACAAGTATTTGGCAGGCACACAGAGCTTGATTTGATCTGTCAGTAATCTTGCTTCTCTTCCCCACTCTGTTTGGTGCTGATCCCTTTCTGCTTTGGTGCCCGAGATGCTGACTGGAACTGACAACGGAGTGGACAGGTTGGTGGAACATGGCAGTCTCCCTCTCATCCCTAATCACAGGCTGCTGGACATGTGCTGGTCATTTTAAATCAGGAAGAAGCATCCGGTACTTCCAAGCAGGCAGAAGTCACACAGGCATTAATACAGGTTAATGCAATGTGAGAGGCAGAGACAAGGGGCTAGGATGAGGTGCACAGCTAGGTCTCACAAGAGATCCCCACCATGCAGTTGTAGTCTGCTGCTATAAAGAGCTTGCCGGTGGAATGTGCTGACTTGAGGAGGATCGGGAACAGTACAGTTAACCAGGTTTCCTTTCTCCCCCTCCATAGTCTTGAAATTCCTTCTTGGTCACTAGTACTGTAGCTCCCAATGTATCATGTTATCTAGTATGATCACTAGATTCGTGGCTTCTTTAAACAGCTGTTAATAAATTCAAAGCAACCCATTAACAATATATCACAGCAGTCTTGGGCGAGGATCACGCATAAATTCTTCTGGGCATGGTGTGTGTGTGTGTGTGTGTGTGTGTGTGAGAGAGAGAGAGAGAGAGAGAGAGAGACTGATGCACTTGTAGCTTTCTCTAAGCTCTGTCTATAGACTGTCTTCTTAGTCTCCACTTTCTACTTGTATAAATTTATTTATTGCACCAAACCCCAGCCTGGTTTCCTAACACAAGACTGACAATGGACTGTTACTATTCCTGCATTACTTTCTGTCTGCAACAATTAACTGCTTTATTTCAGGAGTATTCTCTGTGCTCATGCCTATGCTTTGAATCTCAAGTATAAGTGTTGAATAAGCAGAAGGAACTTCATTTTCTAAGTTTCCATCTTTCTGCAACTGAGGATACCTGGGGGAGCACTTCCCACCTCAAAGGCCAGCTGGATTTGATATTCTGGAAGTGTCTGCGGACAGTTATGGCCTGCCTTTTTTTTTTTAAAGCTGCACGAAAGGAGCTGTCTGAATACTTTCCATTGCATAAAAATTAAAAGAAACAAAATCAATTACCTTCCCCTGATTCTGTAGAAAGTCTCAGGCAGAAGGGAAGGGAAAGAATGAGAGCGAGGAAATCTTTTCATTAGTCTTCCAAAATATTTATTATCTTCTTGATCAGCACCAACAGTGGAAACATAGAATTCTACCCCTCTGGATCAGACAAATGCTCCATCTAGTTCAGTATCCTGACTCCAACAATAGCCAGTGGCTAACATATTAGAGAAAGGTGCAGCTCCCCCATAATGCATTTAGCCAATTTGTTTCCTTCCCTTCTCCAGGACAAAAAATAATAATGGAGGATGTGAATTCATTGCTAGTGATGGGTGCTGGAGTCACAGTTCTGGAGGATAAAGATGTATTGCAAGGATCTCAAAGCATTCACAAAGACTGACAAAAGCCCTCATGGCAAGGCAGGCACTGTACATAGAATCATAGAAGATTACGGTTGGAAGAGACCTCAGGAGGTCATCTAGTCCAACCCCCTGCTCAAAGCAGGACCAGCCCCAACTAAATCTTCCCAGCCAGGGCTTTGTTAAGCCAGGCCTTAAAAACCTCTAAGGATGGAGATTCCACCACCTCCCTAGAGAACCCATTCCAGTGCTTCACCACCCTCCTAGTGAAATAGTTTTTCCTAATATCCAACCTAGACCTCCCCTACTGCAACTTGAGACCGTTGCTCCTTGTTCTGTCATCTGCCACCCCTGAGAACAGCCGAGCTCCATCCTCTTTGGAACCGCCCTTCAGGTAGTTGAAGGCGGCTATCAAATCACTTCGCTCGATCTGCTGGCAATGCTCCTACTAATGCAGCCCAATATGCCGTTAGCCTTCTTGGCAACGAGGGCACACTGCTGACTCATATCCAGCTTCTCATCCACTGTAACCCCTAGGTTCTTTTCTGCAGAACTGCCACTTAGCCAGTCGGTCTCCAGCCTGTAGCAGTACGTGGGATTCTTCCATCCTAAGTGCAGGACTCTGCACTTGTCCTGGTTGAACCTCATCAGATTTTTTTGGCCCAATCCTCCAATTTGTCTAGGTTACTCTAGACCCTATCCCCACCCTCCAGCGTATCTACCTCTCCCCCCAGCTTAGCGTCATCTGCAAATTTGCTGCAGGTGCAATTCATCCCATCATCCAGATCATGAACGAAGAAGTTGAACAAAACTGGCCCCAGGACCGACCCCTGGGGCACTCTGTTTGATACCAGCTGCCAACTAGACATCGAGCCGTTGATCACTACCCGTTGAGCCTGATGATCTAACCAGCTTTCTATCCACCTTATAGTCCATTCATCCGATCCATACTTTTTTAACTTGCTGGCAAGAATGCTGTGGGAGACCGTATCAAAAGCTTTGCTCAAGTCAAGGTATACCATGTTCACCACTTTCCCCATATCCACAGAGCCAGTTATCTCATAGAAGGCAATCGGGTTGGTCAGGCATGACTTGTCCTTGGTGAATCCATGTTGACTGTTCCTGATCTCCTTCTCCCTCCTTACAGGTGGCTGAATGAAACACAGAAGTTTGCTGCGGGTAAGAGAGAGAATTAGAAATACCATCCAGGAGAGTGAAGATTCTTCCCTCCCTTCCCTCCCGCATTAGACTATATGCTTCACCAAGGGCTGTGGATAGAATGCAGGAGTCCTGAGTGCCACTCTGCAACTCTTTCCACTAGACCACATCAGATTTAGGTAGAGCCAACCTAAAATGTGTGAAAGGGATTATGATCAGCATAATTTCCTTGGCTTCTGCAGTACCTTACAGAGACAAGAGACACCACATTAGTTCCCCTCTTTTGTATTAAGCTAATCAATTATTTTTAACAGGGGAAACACTTTCCCTCTCCTTCCAAGCCCCACCTAGAATACTGCCCTAATTGCCTTGCCCTGATCATCATAGCGCACGTTTCAAGGCTTTCTGCTTTACTAGATGCAGACAAAGGCTAATGAAACTACTGTCTGTAAAACAGCTTTGCAAATTGCCCACCTTTATTACAGTGGATGCAAATCCAAACTACTGTCTTGCAATCAAACTCTCTTCAAGGAAAGCCCCCGCAATAGAAGCATGAAAAGGAAATGGCTGTTAATAACTATTATGGATAATGAATCTAGGGAAGTGGCAAGAGGGAGAAATAAAATAACTTCCCATGCAGGAAACTCCAGGGGAGGCCCAGATGAAGCCATGCACAGTGTTCTTATTAGAGGCATCAGTGCTCTTCAGAAGCTACCCCACTGGAATGTCTATGAATTTTACTATTTGTGTTTTTTAAAAATGCATGTTCCCTTTTATCCTCACCAGCTTTTGCTTGAGTGGGGTATGGATCTCTGCACCTCTACCTATCAGCAAATATAATCTCAGATCCGGAAATGACTGTGTGTGTACATACATGGGCAGAGGAGAGGGAAGAGAGGCTGAGGCTTCTACTGATACTTTTTTCTTCCCTAAAGCTGTGCAACCTACTGGCATTTATCTATCAAGCTACAAAGAAGAGAAACAGCAGAAGCTCAGAGGGGTTGGAGAACAAGTGATGCTGCTTCATTTGACTGAGTGGGAGTTTGCTTCATTAGGAAAAAAAAGAAAAGAAAAAGAAAAAAAAAGCTAAGACAGAGGTTGTGTCTTAGGATGTAACAGGGCTGTATTTAGATGAGAGATGGAGGAAGACAAGCATGAAATATTTCCAGGGCAGCATTTCTTATGACAATCATCAGGAGTACTTTTGGGTCCTTCGTCAGGCATTTTAACCAACACACTGGATCATTCTCTAGCTGCATCCACGGCATTACATGGAATATCAGTCCTATCTGAGGAATTGATGGGCATGATGACAGTATGGGGCAACGGATCTGCTGCAGTGTTTCTATATTCTGAATTGCTGGGTACTCTATTATAGTGTCTGGAACATAGATGTCATTTGTTTAAATGTGAAGCATGTCCAAGTATCTAGCATTCATTTATATATAGGTATGTTATTTTTCCTTGTGTGAAGTTAGAATCAGTGGGATTGAAAACTACCTGGACAATAAAGAACTATTAACACACAGAACCTGCATAGAAGTGATGTAAGCTTCCCCACCCCACCTTGCCTTTGAACTTCAGCCACAAACACGAGGCTATCCATCAGTATTAGTTCGGTTTCTATGATCAATTCAAATCCTTGACCTTGCGGCTTAGACTGTCAATTAAGAGCTAATAGGTGGGGTGGCTTATGGGAGGTGGCACAATTCCACCAGAAATGAAGGCCACTAGCATCCACGTTCATCTTTTGAAAGCTTTGTGCAGGTTGAGGATGAGGACTGATAGGTCAAATATAGTATGATTGCTTTGTGAAGAATGTTCACCCATGAGTGACAGGATGTTTTGGCCTTTTATCATTTTCCTGTGTGAGTTAATTCAAGAGCACAGTGATTGTCTGGTTTCACCCTCATAGTTACTGCTGGGGCATTTAGTGCACCGGCATGTTGTGATAGGCATGTGTAGGACCCTTGAATCTTGAAAGGTGTGTTGTAGGGGGTGATCATCATTGTAGCAGAGGAGACATTGTCTGTGGGTTTTGCATCTGTTGTTCTGGCAGGGTCTGGTGCCGCTTTGAGTTGGTGGGGCATGGTCTGTGGGGAGCTTCCTTCTCAACATGCGGTAAAGACTTTTGTTCACATATTAGCTGGATTTCAGCTGGAAGCCCAGCAATTACTATCCTGTGAGCCATCTAGCCCAGCTGCCCCATCCCATATTATATATTGTCACATAAAAGAGGTAACTAAGGGCAAAATTCACCCAGTTTCAGAGGGCCCAACTCAAGCGTTTTCATACTAGCCCCAGTGTAAGGGCTGAAGAAGTACATTAAGGCCTTGTATGGGACCTCTGTGCTGGGGTGATATTCACCCTGCACTTCTATCATGCAACCTGAGTGCATTCACTCCTTCACATCTAACGTGTGTGTGTGAAATCCAACCTCATTGCTCTTGGCATGCTATTCATGGGCAGAACATTTTACAAACATTAGCCAATCCTAACCTATTATGAAGTAGTTAGACTCCCATTTTAAAGTGGAGAAACTGAGGAACAGAAGTTGAACATATAGCCACTAGCCCATCCAGTTCTATAGAGGGTCTCAGCTCCCCCCCCCCCATCTAAAGCACTAGAGGATGAAATTTGTAATCAATAATCAGAACTTCAAATTTGATACTACAAGTCAGAAATCTCATGTTTATGAAAAGGAGTATTGTCATAACTGAGACCCTCTATAGAACTGGATGGGCTAGTGGCTAAGGCATCAGATTGCTATCCAAGACATGGGGGTTAAATTTTTACATGCATCACAGACTTCTTGTGTGATCTTGGGCAAGTCACTTAATCTACTCTGTCTCTGTAAAATAGAGATAGCATTTCCTTACCTCATAGGGGTATAAGGACAATAAAATCCACTAACAATTCTGAGCTGCTCAGATAATACCTGCAGTGATGGGGGACACAAGTTCCTAGACAGATAGATAGGATGACAATAAACTTTAAGTGTGCCTGCTGTATGTGGGAGTGTCTGCTCATATATATAATTCAGAAGTGACAAAAAAGCACAGGAATAAAAATAATAGGGTGGACAAGGAGAACTTGTCTGAACGTTTTGGTTTTGCAAGAAAAGGTCTTTTAGGGTTTGATTCAAGTCTGAAAGGGGGAGGGAAAGGATTTTACCCAACTTATTTTACCCATCCTCAGTAGTGCAGAGGTCACCAGAATCCAGTTCATAAGGCAGAGATAGGAATTCATTGTGAATAGCTGAGTCTACAGACCTCTACTGTATGAGAACAGAAATTGCTGCTTCCAGAGAACAACTGAGGCCAGAAACTATAAAACAACATTATATTTTCCAACTGATTTATCAAGTTATCACTTCACGTCTCTCTCTTTGGGTGTGACACATGAACCGCTTAACTGATGTGAAATAACAGCATAAAAAGAGTATGTTTATTTATACATTTTAATGACATCTAATAAAAATGATTGTTATGTTCTTAATTAGAACAAGCCACGTTATGAATATTTGAGAGACATTTCAAGTTAGATAAATGATCAAGGGTAGCTTGCTTTGACTCAGGATTATATCTTCCATTAATGTCCTTTGAGGATTGAGTTCATAAAAGCCCCGTGATATATTGCAAAACCAGTGCCAGTGTGCATTTAATTTGCCCAGGAAAATAGTGCAGCTATTGTCAATGTTATTTAGTCCCGGTTGCTTCACATCTTGAACAAAATATATCATCATCATCACAGGGCAGTATTTTAGAGTTGGGGTATCTTAGGACTATAAAAGAGTGTTTCCAAATGATAGCAATAAGATTGCTTCATCTTGTAAACAGCTTCTTTCTAGTTTTCTCTATGATCAGAGGTGCACAATGTATAATTATTACTGATAAATGCCTAGGGCCCTGTTATGCTAGGCATTGTATGTAAACGTAATAAGTGACAGTCCCCACCCTAAAGAATTTATAGGCTAAACAGACAAGAAAGAGAGAGAGAAAGTTTTATCCTATTTTAGAGATTAACGGAGTCACCAGGAGATTAAATGACCCATGCAAGGTCACACAGGAGGACTCTAGCAAAGTCAGGATTTGAATCCAGGCCTCTGATGGCATCACAATCCAGGGCCATAACCACAAGACCATTTTTCCTTTCAATATGTAGGATTTGACTTCTCTTTTCAAGTTCTTCTTGTTCTGTAGCTCAATCATCCATATTCCCCGAGAAAATTTGATCTCTGAAATTCAAGCCATTTTGTTAGGAGACAGAGGTCAGTTAGTATTGTTTCTGTTCAATGAGCATAACTCTTAAAGATCAGGTTTCCAGTGTGAATGTTCATGATTTTGGAGTTGAATTTTGCTTTCTGTGAATAGTCTCCAATGTATATTTGCTGTTTCCTGCTTTTGTAAACATTCCTGGCAGCAAAATCAACTGAAGTGCATTTTATTAAATCTGGTCAAATGTTCTTGGACAATATTTTGCAACATTCAGGAAGCTCAAATCTCCAGCAATGGTAAATAGATTGGAACACATAATTATGCAATATCCAGATGCTTCTCTGAGCCTCCAGCCCATGATTTTCAGAAGAGACTAGTGATTTTGGATGCCCATCTTGAGACATATTTAAGGGACCTAATTTTCAAAATGGCAAGTGCTCAGCACTTTCTGAAAATCATGCCCCCTTAAATGACACCTCAAGTTGGGCACCCCTGGAGATCCTTTTTCTTACAGGTGTTTGGCTCTTCCATATAATAACCAAAAGTACTAGAAATGAAAAAATAAGGAAGAAGGTAAGAACTTTCAGTCCTCAAAAATTATTCTATGGTTGCGTGTGATTAAAGTTTTTGAAACAGGATCAGGCAGGTTCTTATTTTATCTGAACTGGTTTGCCTGCCTGCTATGTTTGGGACCAAAGAATACAGATTATAATTATTAGAGAGATACTTCAGTAGATACTGTGTGGCTTAGAGCTGGTTCCATGATGTTTTTTTAAATAAAGAATAAGTAAGCTATGTACACAGTGAGGCTAACTCTCTTCAACCTATACTCAGAACCTTACAGCTCTCCGAGGGCCCTTCACAATATTTTATGAAGCTATGTTCAACCACCTTGGTTCATGAACAGGAAATCCCTTTGCTAATGCATCAATTTATTCATGTTCATTATCTTATTAATGCTCTCAGCTTTAACAAAAATAATTGTGTGCTTATGAAAATGGGAGATGATCGCACCAGTTAGAGCTAGATGCGGTTTGGGCTTTAAGCTGTGCAGGCTTCATGCACAGAACTGCCAATGCACCTCACTTCTGACCTTCAATTTCCTCTGCTCTTCTAGTCCTGGGCTTCTCCTCATGGCTCCACTGTTCCAACTCATTCCTGTCCCACAGCAGCCCTTGCTATCCTAATTTTTGACCACCACATGAATAGACCAATGTGCCATAATCCTGACAGGCAGCACCCCCTGTTGTTCCAAACAATTCTGACAGTGGCCTTTATTCCTAAAAGGTAACGCCCACCGCGATTGTACCAGTCCTGGGTGTACACAGTTCTGCCACTGCACATTTGTCCTACCCTAAACCATGCCCTGTCATTTTAATCCTGGGTTTCTCCTGAAAAGACAATCACAGCTATCAATTTTCCAGTTTTCTGACTGGGGCATGCATCTAAGAAGGGGCAAAGATGTGGCTTCCAAACAGTTCATTTGTAACGCTATTCATATGGTCTCTGTAAATACTGGGGTTGAAGATCAAGTTAACTCATCATACTGCTGAGCCTCCTTATTGTCCTGCCTTACTATCATTTCCATGTCTGTACCTCATCCCATCTGATGATTCTGAAGGACATTAGTCAAGGCTAATTCCCCACCCTGCCATTTTGAGTGCAGAAGGTGAGGGCCCGCAAGGATTCTAAAAATTAATACTGGTCACTCCAGGCTTGTATTAAACTCCCAAGGTTACAGCTTTTCTCTGACCTTGGATTGGTAGATGCTGCCACCACCCAAGTGCAGAAACCCTTTGAGAGCCCCAGAAGGCGCACTTGGGAATTCCTTCCTGTGGGGTACCCTCAAGCCCTTTTGCTCCCCTACCCCCACTGGGGAAGAGCTGAAAAAAGGGAAAACAGCTGTTGCCACCAGCTAATTAAATCAAATGTGCACAAACCTCCTATGACACAAAAATCCAATTCTGTTCTTTAAAAAGGTAAATGAATAAAAAAAAAAGAAAATACATCTGGGAACTCAGGCTATTGTTAGATTTTAAAAGAGCAACTACAATTATTAAACACCTTGAGGTCCATCTTAAAGGTTACAAACAAAACAAAAGCACTTGGGGTTAGCACAGAGGAATCCACAAGCCATAAAAAAATAAAAGGGATAAACTTAATCGCATCATCCTAGACATTTCCTGATCTACTTACATATCTGGGGTTTTAAATGAGTAGTTTCTAGGTATGATACTGATGAGTTTTTCATACCTGGCCCAAGCTTCTCACAGCATAGCTGCTGCCCTGTCCGCCTCTCCCCAGGAGAACAACAAGACAGACAGACAAAAGGGGAGTCTTTTTTCAATTTTAAAAAGTTCTAACCTTCCCATTGGCTCTTTTGGCCAGGTGCCCACCCACTTCCTTTTACCTATGCATAGCAGAGAGCCTTTTTAACCCTTTACAGGTAGGGCAATTAGAGAAGAGCTACTAGGAGGGATTTTATAGCTACTGGCTGGGTGTCCATAAAAGGGAGCTACCCCCCGCCCCCTTCATTTATCACAACATTACAGACAATAGTGAAGCTGTCGCATCCCTGTGGAGTAGGTATGGTTGTCTTTGTTGTCCAAATGGGAAAAAGGAGACACGGTCACTACAACTAAACACCCATGGCTGGCTCATGTCAGTCGACTCAGGCTCGTGGGGCTGTTTAATTGCGGTGTGGGCGCTGGGGCTAGTTTGAGCGTGAAAGTCCACACCACAATTAAACAGCCCAGTGAGCCCAAGTCAACTGACAAGAGCCAGCCACGGGTGTTTAATTGCAGTGTAGAGATACCCAGAGAGGTTAAGTGACTTCCCCATGGCCACGGAGGAACTCCGTGGCAGAAACAGAATTATAATTCAGATTGCCTGACTCCCAGTCCTAAATTTTAAGCACAAAAGCATGCTGTATGGTAATTGGAAAGGAAGCCTCACAATATGCTTATTAAGTATTACTATTCCCATTTTAGAGAAAGGGAAACTGAAGCAGAGAAAGATTAAGTGACTTGCTGAAGGTCATACAGGGAATCTGCAGGAGAACCAGGAACGTACCCTAAATCTTATGACTCCCAATCCAGTGCCTTAGATCTCCCCAAGACAATCTTATGTCCAACAGAACTCTGTGCACATTGCAGCTATCCAATCAATACCTTAATGATGAAAGAGCATGCCCCACTCCATCAGCCCTATGGGATGAGAGTCTAGGCACCTCTTAATTTGTTCATACACCTTCCTGACTGACATTATTAGAGTGCAATGAGGATTTCAGGCATGCAGAAGAGGATCACAGCATTAGCGCTGTTTGTCTTGGCATCCTAAAGCCTATTGCTAAAAATAATGTTATTTCCCCTCTCCCTCTGCCTTGTCAATAAATTCAATCATTAAAAAGCAGGGGGAGATGGGATGAAAAATGCCGGCAATCCTCATACAGCACAGCAACTGAGATACTTCAGTACATACAAGTTCTTCCCCACCCTTTGGTTCCCACTCTCCTCCCTCCCCCCCCCGCCCCCCCAGCAGGCTTGGTGTCAAGCAGTGTTTGACTTTTAAAAGCATCCTTTGGCTGGGGAGCTCTCTCTGACTGACACTGACAGAAGGGAGAGAACATGCAAATGAGAGAGAAAATGCAAGTGTGGGAACCTGCTCAATTTAACTGAAAAATAACTCATTTGGCAGGAATCGTTTAGAGAAATAAATGTAGGCAGAGCCAGAAGTCAAACGGTAAATAAGCCTTACCCAATTTAAACTTCTAGCTGCTTAAAAACATCCTTCACAGTAATGTGCTATTTAAGCACTTAGGAAAATTGCCAAGAGATGTCAAAATAGTGCAAAAAGTTGGAAAATAAAATAAAATTACAGGCAAACAAATTCCCCACCCCCTCCCCACCTCCCTGCACCAGTCTCTGGCCCATGACAGAAAGGTACGACATTACAGCAGGAGAGGGAGACCTGTCACCCATGCACATACAGGGGATGATTCTTCTCTCACTCATATTCCTGTAAGTAATGAGCAAATACATTCTTCCAAGTCTTGATGTCTTATCATTAGTCTTGGAATAGTTGATGTCTCAGCTCCTGAAGTCATGTGATTATGCAGGAATTTCAAATTACATTAAAAAGTAATTTCTAGCCCTCACAGTTAGGAAGAAAAGCTTGAAAATACGTATCCCATGACCTCAGAAACCAGAAGGTAAATAAAAAGTACCAACTGCCTTTTTTAAAAAAATCTCATGATTTTTAAGTCAAATCTCATGATTTTGAGGCCTGACTCATTTCTTAACACTTGGCATTAGCTGAATTGGTAACTCCAGTAAAATCAATGGATTTACAATGGTGCAAGTGAGATCAGAACACTGCCTTTTCCCTTTCATGGGAAAGATCAGACCAAAGTAAGCAGATGTGTTTAATAGTTCTGCCATACAATGCTTACACATGTGTAGCATGGGAATTCTTTTTTAGCCTCGGAGTCTGGTCGTGGCTAATTAATATATTAACTTTCCTTTTGTGTGTTTATTTCCCTTTTAGGAGTTTCATTTTCTAAACAACTTTAAATGTATTTCTTAGAGAAGATTGTTTTTAAAACCTTATTACTAGTAACAAGAATGATCCCAAAACCAAAATCTCAGATCTGAAAACTTTCAAACTTTGGGGAAGTTTGGGTGACTGTACAAACTTTGTATCTTAGCTCCAACTCTACTTCTAACTTCTTACAGACTATTAAAAGTTTGTGTAGATACACCCTATTTAAAATTACATTGCCCCATTTATGCTGTTGAAATGTTTGCACTTTGCTGAATACCAACACTAGACTAGACAGTTTCATTTCCAGGTTCTTATGCTCTAGTGCAGTGGTGTTGTGTCTGGGTTCAAAACATCCATGAGGATGGTTCATATTTTTAAATTATTTTCATTAATTTTTTTTAATAAAGGACTGGATACATTTATGTCTATTGTCTTTCTAAAGTACCCTTTGCTACTCCTCTCCCATTTTAAATTGAACACACCCACACACCGTATTTACCATTTGGAAATCAGCTATTTGAAAGTTACCTTTTAAGGGTAAGGTCTCAATGTTTCACCAAGTGGTGGAAGTATCATTAAAACATTGCACCTAGCATTTTTAAAAGGTAGAAAAATATCTGAACTCCTCAGGATTTATAATAAGCACCTTGACTAAATTTAGGATTAGAGGGTGTGATCACTGAGATTCAGACTAGGATTAACAGTTGAGTTAAAATTAAATTCTGGAATTAGTGTTAAGAGAAGAGAAAAGAAATGCAAGAATCTAGAAAGCTGCAGGCCACTCATGAACATCCGAGGAAAGATCAGTGTAGAAACTTAGGCCAGATTGATATAGAAGTGTTATCACTACATCTAAAGTAGCAAGTGAAAGAGGAAGGTTAATCCACTTACAACAATCATTAATGTTAGAGCGAAGTCTATAATAAAGCCCATTATGTCACTGTAGTATTCGTGACTGTGCCTTTATCAGCGAAAGGTATTTAATCTGAAAACCTGTTCCACAAAGTATGAGTAATTCATATTCAGTTTGATATGCACCAAATATCAATACCCCTTTCTAGCCCCCAGAAAAAAAGTTCTTGGGTGAAAATCCAGTCTCATTTATTGACTCTCACCCCTTTAACCAGAGGTCACAGAGCAGACTCTTCTCTCATTACTGTGTTAGTCCTGAATTCCTAACACCTCCTTTTGTGATAGGTAGGAGCTTCCTGTTCAATTGTCCATTTATGTTGATTTATTCTGACATGTTGGGGGTGGGAGGGGAACAGACATCTTATCTTATAAAACACATTTCGCCCATGAAACATAAAGCACTTTGTCGCCTGATTTACATAATAAGCAGTCCAGAAACATGGCAAGCTGTATAATGGTCTCTTAAAAAGATACATTGGAAAGCGGTTGAAATAAGTGAATAGTTACAGTGATTATTATGGTCATTATAAACAAGTCATACTGAATGCAGCACCATAAACAACATTTTAGTCAGCCCACGCCATGCATAACATTGAACAAGAAAGAGAGAATAGGAGAACTATATCTAAAAGACTCTTCTTGTCTGTAAAGTCATGGCTCATTCAGTGCTCAGTGTGAGAGAGGTAGGGAAAGCCACATTTAGATTATGGGTAACATTTTCAAAGTATGTAAGTGTCTTAGGATCCCAAATTCCCTTTCAAAAGTAACTTAAGTACTGAGGGGCTAAGACTCACTGAATGTCAATGACACTTCCTTGAGTCACTTAAGAAAGTAGGACTTAGGGTAACATTTTCAAAATCACCTATCTTCAGCCTCACCCATATTTATTTGGATGTTGCAAACTATGGCCCTCATTTTCCAGAGTTGTTTATTATTATTTGTATTATTGTTGCACCTCAGAGCCCCACTCAGGGATCAGGGCCCCATCATGCTAGGCGCTGTACAAACAGAACAAAAAGTTGGTCCCTGCCCAAAAGAACTTAGAAGATTGACTGTTTCTGGTGCTGAAGCTTTCATATTCAAGCCTTTTCTTTGCAACCAGGAGGGTTAGATACTTACATTTTCTTTTAAATTAAAGCTCAGAGTTTGATACATCACATGATTCCAGAATTTAGGGTTTTAACTACACCACCAAATGCCACAAGACTCACCACAAATCATGAGTTGGCATTGCTTGCTCAGGGAAAGAGTGCACACATTTTTGTTGGCTTAAAGTCTCATTTTATAACCAGTGCTTTATCTGCCTTGTTTGTTCTCCTCAGTTGCTGGAGAAAACATCTGTTTTTCATTCCTATCTGCATGAGATCTGCAGTCATTTGTTTTACGCCCTGCCCCCAGAACCTTGTAAGTTTCATTAATTTAAGCCGTTTTAAAACCCAAATCCAAGGCCCCAGTTGTCGTTTTACTGCTTTAGAGACTACATTGCTGAGAAAGCACAGACACCTCCAACCTTCTGCAGAGCTCCTGGGATGACCAGACAGCTGCTTGTTGGCAAAACTGTGGAAATGGAGGTTTGGGAAAGAGCATGTATAAGAAAGAGACAAGTGACTTCCTACACTTAACTATTTCATAAACTTACCATATATGCTGTAATACTCACTATTATTTGCATTGTGGTAGCATCCAGGAGCGCCAGTTATGGACCAGGATCCCTTTGTGGTAGGCATTGTACAAACACAACACAAAAAGATATTCCCTACCTCAAAGAGTTCACAATCTGCTAGTGGTGAACACACCCCATAAGCAGGTGAAATTGAGAATGGATAGGAAGTGGGAACAGCTATGAACCCATAATATAGCTGTCCTGTAGCAATGGATCCATTAAGTACTTTGATACCAATAGTTTTAGATATATAACATGGGGATGCTCTGTTTTAAAAGAAAACATAAGAGCTAATAAATTAATCAAGGGGCAATAAAATGGCATGGAGGGAAGGACAACAGATGCATGCAATATCACTCAAAGCAGAGATTATAAAAAAAAGAATTAAGACCCTTTGAAAAGCCAGGGAGTCACACTATATAGTTTCCTCCATTATAATATTCCACTTGGTATAAAACTTGCAAAATCTAACTAGAGACCCAGAGCCTCCTTGGTTCAAGGGGGGACTGTTTATGTGGGTTAGATGTTGCATTTTAAGCCTATGTGTCTTCCCCTGAGTCAGTCTTTGGCCTTTCTAGTAACCAGATTATAAAACTGGCTCCATTTTAGCTACTTGTGCTACATCGTGTTTAATCAGATGCAAATATATGCAATTCATTTAGCTATTTGCATAATAAGTGTTTCTGTAAAATGTCTTCGCTACTAACTCCCAAATGTTTTGTTATTAATTATGTTTAGCAAAAACTGGAGAAAAAATGTTATTTGAATGTGGGTTATTTGTGCTAAAAATTAATAAACCACTGGCAGTTTCTGAATACACGAGTCCAGATTATGGTGCGAAAATCATATCCAGGAATTGGGCTAGGATCTAGACAGTGGCGTTCATTGCTAGCAGACAATGGTAAACACAAGCGCAGGAGAACAATCACTGGACATTATCTTCCACTTGCACACTGGTAAGATCTGCAACTAGAATGGACTGAAGAGATTGGAAATAGATTATTAAGATTTTTTACTTCTAAATCATGGGTTCAAATCCTACTGACAAAGACACCACTGTCTGATGACTACATGAAACGAGTTGGTGAGGCTCATTCTAGATCCTGTTGGGCAAGGTGTCCATATCACAAATCCAGCACATCTGGCACTCATTAGCAGCCTCAGCAGAGATGCCAAAGAACGAAATGGTCAATCAAGATTTAATACACCTCTCACCACCACCCCAGAAGTGTTCCCTCTAGGGGTGGTGTGTGGAACAGCAGCTATTTTTGTTATGTACGGATGACAGGTGTGGCTGGAGAATACAAAAGGTCACCGTTCCACATAGGAACACTGGGCTCTGGATGCTGAACAGAACAGAGACCAGCCTGCTGCAGCTAAGAGAAAGCTCTAGGTTGTGGTCTGTTAGATACAGTTAAGACTAAAAACCTATTTGACTTTCCTTCCACTAATGTTAAAAAAAACACCAAAACCCTGGAAGGGATATTAAATCTCATGTTTCAGTTATGCCTGTCTAACTACTAGAGACCAGGGTGACATCTATGTTAAGGGCAGAATACCCCACATCTGTAATGTGTCCTTACACCTTTCTCAGAAGCATCCGGTATTGGCCACGGGGGATAGCCATACAGTCAGGTTTGAAGCTCCTTGGCTGGGCCAGTGAGGGCTGGCTGCTTGAACTGCTCTTACACTTTGTCTCTCCATAGATAGAACATTAGTCTTTGGGACTATAATCCAACACTTTTCACCTTTCACTTATAATAAACTACAACAAAGACACCTACAACACCTGGGTCTTAAAGGAGTCCCTTACCGCTCCACCTCCAAATATAGGGAACATTTTTAAAGCTGTTTAAAATGGAAGAGCGCATCACTACTAAGATGACCCTCAAAAGAAAAAGAATAGTTTCAAAGATAAACATAGTCCATGCAAATACTTTATAATATAAGGGGGGAAAGATCATCTACATTTAACAAATAATCTATCTCCAGGATACCAGGTAAATTACCTTTTTCTGTTGCAGAAACCTCTAAGCAATAAAGTGTTTATTTGTTTACCATGCTCTCTAATTCCCCTTTTAATTTAAGAGTGGGCAGGCTGGATAGACAATACACATTCTGTGCTAGAATTTACCACCTCCCATCCCCACCTATTGATTCAATGATCCCTTTTTGGTAAAACTTTCCTGCCTTGTCTGCATATTATGTATCACCATTACACAGGATGTACGGAAAGGTGGACTTATGTGGTCCTTATACCCTGAAATATAAAGCATTACCCAATCCTAACACCACTGAGTCAAGCTTATCTAACAACCATGAATTCAGAGTAACCTAATTAGATGAACAGTATTGTGAGGCTCCAATTTCTTCTGCCCACAATTGTTCACTTGTCAATGTTTCTCTTGCATTATTCACAAGAATAGATACATTTACCATGCTTGTTTCCCAAAAGGCATGTTTACCCTTTCCTTGTGTGAGCAATGATAAACAGTAATTAGCCTAATACTACCAGCCGTCTTTTCAATACACTTGGTTTCTATTGCAAGTATATTTTAAATAGAGAAATATCAACAGTGAACATCAAAGCCACCAGCTGTGCCATTACACACTGACTGTATCAGTTCTCCTAAACTAAGCATGGTTGGACTGGACCAGTATTGAACAAATGCCCCAGAAGGGAGTTGAGGACATTTCTTAAATCAAGGTTTTCACTATTTTTGGCCCTTAAAGGAACCGTGACCATTTTCTTACAAGTAGGAATGTTCAATCTTTCTCCTGGCCAAATTCCAGCACATCATTCACCTTACACAAATGACTGCTGCAGTTTCACTGCTGGGGGAGTGTTGCTTTTTAAACAGCTGCTGCTTGCCACACCAGAAATGGCTGCATTTACACAACAGCTACATATGTAATTCCTTTTGAAGTGTTTCTGTACCCTTTTGGTTGAGAGATGATTATATATCTAACTTCCCCTACACAAAAAATTGGGACGATCTTGCTCTCATACCATAGTTCAGGATTAAGATGATCTGGGTTGTATTCCTGGTTCTATGGTACTCTTCCTGGGTGAGCTTGCCACTTTACTTCTCCGTGCCTCACTTTCCTGACCTACGGAATGGGAAATAATACTAGCCTACCTCACCAGGACAGGTTAATTCATATTAGCAAAGGTCTTTCAGATTCCCAGCTGAAAGGTGCTAAAGGAGAGTGCAAAGCTTTATACACTCAGTAGGTTGGTGGAAAAAAAAAAAAAGGATGTCTTTTTGTTTGCATTCCATAACTCTTAATGAACTTGGTAAACTTTTCCAACTTAGAAAGCTCCGGGGGAGGGGGTGATTAAGACGTGGTCAGTGGAGAGCAAAGGAAAAGAAAAGACTTCCCAGAGTAGAAGAAACAAATGCCACTTGTTTGCATACTCCCACACGCTGCAAGTTTCATCTTATCATTCAAGGCTGTGCTAACAGTCTCCAAGGGCAATAAGTAAGAGATATTAAATATTAAACTATCTTTAGCATGCTGATTCGCTCAAGACAAGACTTGGGAATCAGGCCAGTGCATCTCAAAGACAAAGGAAGGAGCAGCCGTCAGGAGCACACTCAAGCGGAACGGAGTCCTGACAGCTCACTCTCACTCGCTCACTCTACCCAGCACAATGGGGCCCGAGCTTTGGCAGAAGGCTGGTTCATGAACCCTGCCCATGAAATATTCAGTAACCTTTCGGGAACTGTTTGCGAATTTTCATGCTCCGAAGTTTCATGTGTAAGGGAAAAATAAAGACTACTTTAAAATACCAATGCCATCTTTTTCATAAAGAGGGTGTCTTCCCCCCAATACACCCTGGTTTCACTTCTGCTGTGGATAAGAACCTCACCACTTCCAGAATTCACTTCCCTTGTCTTTCATATTCTTTTTCTCCTACTCCAAGTTAATGAATTATGGAAGGAAGGAGTGAGGTGCCTTTCCATTCCATATGCATATGGGTGGGAGAGAACCTCAGCGATTAGGATGGCACTGCTGAGCTGCTGCAGAAGCAGTGCAGAGTGATTTCAAGCAGACAGACAACCCTTTATTCTGGTAACATTTCCTGTTACAGAGATGCTCCTGGATGGAGATGCTCCTTGGACTTCCAGTTGCTGCAAATTCACCTGGAGCAACACGCAGTCAGGCCCACTTTCTAACACGAAGTGAAAGGGGTGATGCACTTCTGAGAATGGCACTGCTTACCTGTTGCGCATCAGTGACCATTAGCCAGTTTCTAATTAAGACCCTACACACCTAAGTACTCACAATATCCATCAATCCAGATTAATTTACTGGGAACATACATCCCACACTGGCCAAACTGTGGCTGTCTGTCTTAGGGTAATGTCTACATGGGAGCTAGAGGTGTAATTTCCAACTCAGGAGGTCATACCCACACTTGCTCTGGTCATGCAGGAATGCTAAAAAAATAGCATTCTAGTCACAGCAGTGCAAGCAGTTGGGCAGGCTACCTGTCTCAATTACAATACCCTCTGAAACCCTCAGGAGGCAAACCCATCCTACTGCTTGTGCCGCCATGGCTGCACCGTTATTTTTAGTGCTCTGGCGAGAATGGGTATGCCTACCCAACCTGGAGATTACACCTTTCAGCTCCAGTGTAGACATACTCTCAGGAGTTACCGTAACATCCATGAATGCAGTAACTAAGCACTGTAAAACCTGTGATTAGGTGGACATAAATGCACAATGTGTAACATTAGCATCCAATAAATCACTTGATTGTCTCTTTCCTACAAGCGCAGAAAACAAGGGTATTTTAAATGAATAGATGTGCAATATCCTGAGACCCATGAAGAAACTTCAGTCAGCTACCGTGTTTAACTTCATAATCCACCATCGTTAAAGACAGTATAAAATGTTAATATGGTGCAGCAGCACAGATAAAAGCATTCTTCGTCCAAAACCCTCAACATTTTACGGGCTAGCAGGCCCCAGAGGCCTCTAAGATTACAACTCTTTGGTCTCTGCAACACAATTACATCACACACCGTTGCCTGAAAAACATGAATGCTTTGTATCATTTGATTTACTGTTCAAAGCTACTTCTCTATTGATATTTAAAAGATATGCCTAGGTAAAATAAAGCTTCAGATGTGCAGTGTTACAAGCTCCAGAGCCTGTAAACAAGTTTTATACCCTCAAAAATATATTGAGCACAAGGCATATTATGCATTTTAATTCATAAGGAAATCAACTAAACTGGATATCTTTATATCTCTTGATTGCTAAGAGAGCTATTCCCATAAAAAGTCTTTTAAAAATACTTCAAGCCCCACTTATTAATCAGTATCACATCACATCCATAGCAATCTGACTTTTAAAAAGTATGGATGCACAGTTATATGCACACACAAGATAGCTCATTCACAACTCAAATTCACCCATCTCTTGGAATACAGTCGCTTGTTAAATAGTTCACATCAACACTTCAGGATAATGTGGCGACCTCCAGATTCCTGACCGCAGTTTTAGAAAAGCCAAAGAAAAAGTCAGCCATTGCGGGTCCTTTCCAGGTATTGCATGGAGGGCACTGCACATTGGGGCAGAATTTGGAGGAAATTAGTGAGTGCAGCATTAATACTCATGCCGTGCATACATGATCAATGAAGCTTAGAATATCTCTCTAGTAAGGAGCTCTTGGCAGCCTGGAACGTAGAAGGGAAGCAGAGAAGAAAATGGATTCACTGAAACGACACAGAGAATTTACCTACGTGTTGTGTAATTCCCCCATATTGGAACTGGCTAGCATAATAAGGCTTGTCTTCACATACAGCACAATAGTGGTGTAGCTGCACTGCTGTAGCAAGCGCTTTAGAGAGCTTCTCCCGTTGGCGTAGTTAATCCACCTCCATGAGAGGTGGTAGCTGGGTTAATGGGAGAAGCCCTCAAGTTGACATAGTGCTGTCTACCGGGGGTGGGGTGTGTGTGTGTTAGGTCGGTATAATTACATCACTCAGGGGTGTGGATTTCTCACACCCGAGTGACATAGTTATACTGATTTAGGTCTGTGATGTAGACCTGGCCACAGTGTGTGAAGAGTTCCAGGGGTTCTTTAACAACAAGCACTCAGGAGAGCATGGGATTCTCTCTCATCTGAAAACTGGTCCTTAGAGACTTCCCCGTCCATGTATTGATGGGCCTGTAAATAAAGCATGACGTTTTATAGCTGTAGATGAAGCTAAAATAGCTTCACCATCCTGGAGACAATACAAAAGAATATTCACGTTTCTAGTGCCCATGATTCACACCCCTCTTCCAACTTGAGTCCCCCAGCATCCGGATAAGCACATTTAAGGAGTGAAATTGAAAAAAAAAATCCCCATAAAAATTATATTAATTCTCCTACTGCTAATTAGCAGCAATAATATAATGACTTTTTTTTTTTGTTAACAAGGAAACAGAAGTTACTTAACTGTCCAATTTATTCAGTCAGCTATTTTCAAATCATAAATATGTATTTGCTTTGAATTACAGAGTTCAAATGATACTTAGGAAAATAGTGCACCATATGGAAATGTGATTAGCATATCAGAATACTGCATCATGCCAGACGTTTTTTTTAACAACTACCGTAGCCAAGTGCTTGCAGTAAGAATTGATATCTAATAAGTCTCTTCCATTAGTTCTCCTCGTTCAAGAGAGGAGAGTATCCCACATAGCATTTCCCATATGGACATCGGGTAGTACTTGCCAGTGCAAGGGTTATTATAATTGGGAAAAAATCCCCTAAATTGTTGCTATTTTTTTGAGTACCCAAATATACGTTGGGCAACTGGCAGAAAATAACGGGACAGATATGGGCCCTGCTCAGAAGAGTTCTGAACCTAAATACATCAGATCAGTCAGGGCCACGGACTAAAAGGCTGCTGGGGAAAAGGCAGAGGAAAGAGGACAAAGGCTGTGTGTGATGGGGTGTACAAACCCCATACTGAGCAACAAGGGGTTAAGGAACTACGCTGGGCTCAGCCAGCCCTGCCCTGCCACACCCGTAGCAAATGGACCAACTGGAGAAGGAGCTAAAAGACAGGAGAGCAGCTCATTTCGGGCAGACCAGGGAGGAGAGCAGACCTGCTACCAGCAGCTCCAAGGAGATGAGCTGAGGGAAGGCAGAATCTCTTCCAAAACAATTGCCCAAAGGCCCCTCCCTGAGGGAAGGGAGGGCCTGCTGCAGAGGCAGCCTGAGAGGAAAGCATTGCCCTCTCATATAAACTGGACTGGAATGATCCCCTTTATTTGTGTCTGGGCTACCCCGCCAGAGGAAAGGCTTGGACTGAACTGGCCCAGGAGGCTGGGCCATACCCCAGGAGGAGGCAGTTGCCCTCACACTGCCTTACCCTAGGTGGCAATCATGGGACAATTGCGGGGAGGTGGCAGGAAGTGGCCCAGGGAGGGCTGGCCTTAAGCCTCCCCGCCTGGCAGAGCACTGATAGCCCTCAAAGGGGCATGGGTCAGAGTCTGGTGGAGTGGTAGTCGTTATCACTTATCCCACTGCAGTAAACCCATCAGAGTCACTGGAGTTGGCCTGGATTACTTCCCACCATTGTAACTAAACAGAAATTTGCCTTAAGATTTTACAAGCATATGAAGCTGACCTTGTACCCTATAGGGCTAGCTTGCCTTTATTATATTCACTGCCTTGCCTTCATTATATTCTGTCTTTATTATGTTCAGCAGTAATACAAGGAACCTACAGGCCTGTATGCTGTGAGACATTAGCTTTGGGTGGCCCCTGAATCTAAGTATCATCATTTTCTTTGGCATAAATAGCCTGAAACTCACTCTACTGGCACGAGTGTTTAAAGGCATCCCATCCCTGATGGGTAAGCTGGGGTGTCTAACAGTGACACTCATCCTGATGCTTCTCAAGGCCCTGTCCACACAGATCCCTTCATGTTCTCCTTGAAGTCTGTGGTGCAGGAGAGAGCACTGACTAAATCAATGCCTGGCCCCAACTCCCACTGATGTCAATGGAAAGCTTTTCATTGATGTAAGTGAGAGTTTGGTCAGTTCCCAAGATATGCGTCTGACCCAGGGAAGTTGAGGGGCAGGAGGCAATGGTAAGGGAGACACACAGGCAGCCACAAATGATTTGCAGTGTGGCATCTTGACAATAAATTACATTTGCTTTGCAATGTTTCATTCACCCACAGTTCCTTAGAGCTACAATAAGACAACATCAAGATGCAGATATTGCAATACAATGTCACAGCATGCTTCAATATCTTTAAAGTTAAAAAACAAACAAGCCACACACCATGCATCAATTAAATAGCCCTCTGACACAGAGTTGGGAGCAGTACAAACTTCCTCAGTGTTCGGTGTGGTTCAGCCCCGCAGTTCTGGTTCACACCCATTTCAGATCCAGGATGTTGCAATGATTATTTTAAATATAAATCAGGCTAGAGTACACCCCTCCCTTCTTGATTTACTGTCTTACACAACAGCCTGTATTTTCCCCTCTCTCAGAAACAATTTAACCAATTCCCCTGCATGATCTTGAATACTTCCCTTAGGTCACCTTGTATTCTAATAAGCCATTGTGCTGAACCTTTCAGCATGACACACATTCTTAAAGCCTGCAATTATCCTGGCTGCCCTGAATCACACCTTCTTTGGAGCAACAGTATTCTTCCTATAATGAGGGGCCACTTTGCAGGTTTGAATATCCTTGTGGGTGGCAAAGAATTTTACTCCTTTCAATCTCCTGTGTGTCTGAAGGAAAGAAGAAGCTATTACTGATGATACAAGACTCTACAAGTTAACTCTCTGCTCCAAACGTAACCCCATAGGTACGCTTCAATTTAACTTAGAGGTGAAGAGAGGGAAGGTGCCACTTTTAAGATTGGGGATGAATCATCTTTAATTTTACTCCCACCACACCTTCCATTTGCAACATGTTGCACGGGCATTTCCTTCTTCTTGGCATAGAGATTACTCTTATGAATGGATGGGTGGGTGTGAGGGGGGAAGAAGTGAGTGTATAAGTACCTAGATAGCCAGTCACTTTGGTTTTTTTTCTCCCAGTCAAAAGGACTAGTAGATCAGCTCCAGTAGGCAGCTGGCTCAAGTTTACTGCTCTCAAGGCAGAAGTGTCTTGGATCAGAAATCTGATTTGAGAGGAAACAAGAACAGGAAGTAAAAAGAATGTAGCCGACTATTGGAATAAAAGATCCTACTGTTACTGATTATCAGGGAGCAAAATACTTGCCCCCACCCAACACCAGATTGATGGACAATTCTGGTGTAAGAAGGGTATAAATTTCAACTGGAATCAGTTGGAACATGCCCTCTGTTCGTCATTCCCCGGAGGTACAACAAATAGTGATGGAGAAGCACAGCCTTATACACCACCCATCTCCTGGGGTTATTTTAAGAGTGTGTGTGTGGCGGGGGCCTCCATAATGACTGGATGTACTATATTTTCTCTCTTTCTCTCCCCTGCTGTCCTAGCTCTGCTCTCCTCTATTGCTCATCAGACAGTTTTTGCTACAGGCAGTGCTGCTGCTGCAGGGACTGTAGTTGAGAGATTGAATTCACAGAGTAGATATGCCATAGCAAAGGTCAGCATGGCAGCAATATAAACACGAGTGTCTACTCAGGGCCAAGAGGGCTGCAAAGAAGTGTCAATTCTCTTTTTCAATGTTCATATCCAAACTACAATGAAACAAGGTTAGGGGAAAATCTCATGGAATTCAGCTATTAACAGAGCAACAAGGAACATATTATCATTTATGTATATTGCACCTAGTGGCCTCAATTAATATTGGACCCCATTGTCATAGGCACTATACAGACACCAAAACAAAGATGATCCCTGCCCTCCAGAGCACTTATATCCAAGTATAAGATGAGATGGCAGGTAACTGTTGCAAACAGACAGGGGAAGCAAATGGAAACAATACTAGTCAGCATGAAAAGCAGCAGACACAGAACTCCAGCTACCTAATCACTGTCAGCATCTGCCCTGAGGAGCTTACAGTCTAAATAGGATGGCAGACAAAGAGGGAGGGGAAGTGACTTCCCTTGGGTCACACAGCCAGTCAGTGGCAGAGCTGTCTGTCTGTCCTAGGGCACTAAGTGCCTTCCACATAAGATTGAAAGTCCCTATTGGACTTCATGGGAGCTCTGGCTCTTCTATCCCAAGATGAGCTTTTACTATAGAAAGGGAGAGTTTTCATTTTTTTTCTTTAGCAGAATCTTGGGTGTTCTGCATGTTAGACAGGGTGTCAGAGCTCGCAACAGAGCCGAAGTCTCTCAATCCAGTGCCTTATTCATTCACTGGGCCATTTCTTAGGATCTTAGTGAGAACGAATACATGACGGTGAGAGTGATTTCCCTCATGTATAAGAACACAATCCATACAGATACTGGGAAATGGAAAGTTTTCGCAATGCCATTATGTCTGTATGGAAGGAACAAGAATGCATTCCTTGCAGATATTGTGAGACACCTAGGCCATTCTGTGAAAGAACAAGAATATACTCCAGATTCAAGCAACTGAAGTATTGTTTGGGATGTGCACCAAACAAGGACATTTGTAATGGGATTGAGAGAAGTGGGTTAGGGAAATGTTAGCATAGGGCGCTGCCTGGGTCTGTGATAGGAATCATATTCTTGTCATACCTACGGATGGTGTTTGCTGAACTGCAGGAGCTGTCCATGGTACTTAGCCTGGCGATGACTGAAAAGTTACCCCTACAGAGTATTTGGAATAGATTGGTAGAGAGACCTTGACATCTTCACTGTGACTGAAAATATAAATGAGCAGTCTGGACAAATTAGCTTATTGCTAAGAAGGAGCGTTCCTAATCAGAGCCATTCGCTTGCTTTTACAGCTGGAGGTTTTTCTGAATATTTGTAGATAATTAACAAATTCGTTAAATCTTCAGCTATATGTACCATTCCTTATTAGCTTTTTCCAAATTGAATCACAGTAATTGTGTTGAACTTGTTTCTGCTGCATGAAAATGTGCTGAAGATGAGCCCTCAACCCCACACCCTCTTGCTTTCATGGACAGGCACAGAGTCACCTATACAGAGGGAGAGAGAGACTGGGCCACATTTCACCCCTGTGCAACTCCAGTGAGCACAGGGGAGGTTACACTGTGAATACATTTAGCTCTGAGACCCTGTGTACATATTTGGGTCTATCGCATGGGTGCAAGCATGTCCCTCGGACTGTGAAGGAGTACGTACACAGCCCTTGCTGTGGCTGGGTGGGGGGTGCATGTACTTACTTTCCTAATGTAAGCATGTGGGTGAGCATGTAGAGGCATGTGGGCTTTCAGGTGTAAACGTATACATCTCAGTGGGTGTGAGCATGCACATCCCTATGTCCTCTGTGTGTGTACATGCAAGAATACGTGTGTTTATGTGACAAAGCCTGTGACAGAATAGTGAGAAAAGTTTAAACTCCTCAAGGATGGGAGAAGGTTAGATAAAAGTCAAGAGGTTGATTTTATCAGGACCTTGTGGGATTTTCTAGTCTGGCAGATCCATTACTTTTAGAAATGCTAACTGATTGTGTCTGAAGGGGGGGAAGAGAGGGAATGATTTAGATCATGTCCATTACCTGTCAGCAAATACCATCACACGCAACTTCAGGGAATGAAATAAGCAGATCTGGCATCACTAAGTTTGACTTTTCCCTTTTGTCATTTACTGTTACGTCCTCATTTTTTGCACTAAAAAGGGATTGAAATTTCAACACCAGGCATCTCTTCTTATTAAAATGTCCCAGGTTGCCCTTGCTCTCTTATTCCTCTAGGAGTGCGCCAGAATGAAAATCAACAGCAATTCATGGAACAGATACCCATACATTGGGTATAAAAGATACAGACTTTTATGTTCACAGATGGTCACAGATCTGCCTATTTCCTGTTAATATAGCCAGGTTGCAGAAACTTTTATCTGCTTCCTTCCTTCCCCTTATTTCTAGATCTAAAGAAGGGGGTAAAGTTTTTCCTCAGGCTTGGGGGTACAGTATCCCAACTCAGCTCCCCCTTTTCTTCCTCTTCAAGTCTACTTTAACCAATAGCCTAAATCAAAAAGGCTTGAGAGGTAATGAAAAGACCCTACAAAAGGAACATCCTACATATCCCTTGCATTTATTTCTGATGCAAAATATCTATCTCCAAGTCACACAGATAATGTTTTAGGTCATGACATTAATTGGGCTGTGTCTCAGATGGCCATGGAGTATTTTAATAAACAGCAGAGCTGACAAGTTGATTAAAATTGTATTTTCCTTCTCAAAGTCCTGTCTGGTCTCTTGATCTCTGGGATGTTGACTTTTCTCATGTCTGACTGGGAAGTGCCTGACCAATGTTCCCTCTAATTTTTTACATCCATGTGTGGAATGAATTTTGTTATGTGCATCAATATGGTGATATGTGGCGGGGGTGGGGCCAAGGGGTTTGAAGTGTGGGAGTGGGCTCAGGGCTGGAGCAGAGGGTTGGATGCGGGGGGTGAGGGCTCTGGTGTGGGACCGAGGATGAGGTGTTTGGGTGAGGCTCAAAGCCGTGGCAGAGGGTTGGTGTGTGTGGGGAGGGGATGGTGAGGGCTCTGGATGGGGGTGCAGGCTCTGGAGTGGGGTCAGGGATGAGGGGCTTGGGGTGCAGGCTGCCCCGGGGCTGCAGCGGGGAGAGAGGAATGCCCCTAGCCCTCTCTCACGGCAGCAGCCCAGTGCTGGAAGAGAGCCTCTCTCCCTGCCTCTCCCCACCTGCACAGCCTTTGATAACTTGCTGTGCAGCCATGCAGCTTAGAGGGAACTTAGGTCTGATCAGTGGTTTAATTTTGTGTTTGTGTTCAATTACCATGTGTTGTTCCTCCTTGAAAGCACAGCTGTACTACCTATATAAAAGAAATGGCATGGAACAGGTTCCAAGTCTTTTCCCTTTTGGTGACTTGGAGTCCTTGTGGATAGTTCTCTGAAAACATCCACTCAATGTTCAGTGACAGTCAAAAAAGTGAACAGAATGTTGGAAATCATTAGGAAAGGGGTAGATAAGACAGAAAACATCATACTGTCTCTATATAAATCTATGACACCCACATCTTGAATACTGCATGCAGATCTGGGCGTCCCATCTCAAAAAAGATATACTGGAATTAGAAAAGGTACAGAAAAGGGCAACAAATGATTAGGGATTAGCGAACAGCTTCCATTTGAGGATAGATTAATAAGATTTGGACGTTTCAGCATGGAAAAGAGACAAGTAAGGGGGGGGGGGAATATGATAGAGGTCTATAAAATCATGACTGGTGTGAAGAAAGTAAATAAGGAAGTGTTATTTACTCCTTCTCATAACACATGAACTAGGGATAACCAAATGAGTCAGCAGGTTTAAAACAAACAAAAGGAAGTATTTCTTCACACCTTCAACCTGTGGAACGCTTTGCCAGAGGATGTTGTGAAGGCCAAGACTAACAGGGCTCAAAAAAGAACTAGATAAGTTTATGGAGGATAGGTCCATCAGTGGCTGTTAGCCAGGATGGGCAGGGATGCAAAACCATGCTCTGAAGTGTCCCTCGCCTCTGTTTGCCAGAAGCTGGCAGTGGACGACAGGGGATGGATCACATGAGGATTACCTGTTCTGTTCATTCCCTCTGAAGCACCATTGGCCAGTGTCAGAAGACAGGACACTAGGCTATAGCCATTCTTATGACTTACTTCCAGATAAACTTGATTAGTTTATAAATCAAAACGGCATTCCATCCCAAAACACCCAGGAATCTGAAAATCAGGCTGGGTTATTTTTGCCGCTGAAATCCTCACCAGTTATAATGATTCTGCTATTGGAACATAGCTGGTGATTCTGTGGAAAATGCAGGAGACGCATCAGAACACAGCTGAAGCTGACATTTATTGAATGTATGTCAATGAATGACAAGGTCCTTCAGTAGCTGCCCTACTTAAGGAGATTCCAGAGCTACAGCATGATGGATAGTGTCCATCTTGCTCTTAAAATGGGGGTTGGGAGCCAGGGGAGAAGACAGAGGTGGCTCTCACCTGGGCACACATTGATTGTTCACCTTGTTCCATCTCCTATGTGCACACACAGCCAGCAACAGCTTAATTGGGTATATGCAGCCTTACAACCTGCTTCCCATCAATCTGAGCAGTTCCTTTGCACCAGCCACTAGTGCAAACTATCTGCTTTGCCAGGGAGACTCTAGGGAAATACTGATATTCTCATGCATGCATCAACTCTACTCTGTGGGATGGTACCACTTGTGGCAGGCGCAGGCAGGATGGTGTCTGCCTGCTCTTTTTGGAGTCAGATACAACATAATCATTGTCCACTGCTACCGGCTGGACTTGTCTACCCACTTCCAGATGCCATCAGCCAGCAGAGCAAGGTCTAGTGATTAGAGCAGGACTCTTGAGTTGTATTCATGTGGCTCCTACTGATTTGGAATAACGTGGGATAAGTCACTCAGCCTTTTGATGCCTCAGCTTCCTCTTTTGTATAATGGGGCTATTGATACTCACCTTTGTAGAGAACGTTGAACGCCTCCAATAAAAGGTGCTATGTAAGTAGCCATAGTGTCCACAGACTTCTAGGAGCTACACAGTTACTCTGCTACACGGTTACTCCACTGGATCTTCACAGAGGCAACATGGATAGAACTCAGATCCTCCCTACTCCAAAAATGCATTACCCTGCCACCTTGGGCAACAGGAAGGTCTCCATTAACTGTAAACCACATAGAGCCTGTGAAGCAGTGGAGCAGTTTTGAACCCATCCAGTAGAGAGCAGTAGTGTGCATGCACACTAGCTAGTTCATCAAGTTAAAACATTACTGTTATACACATGTTCCCCGTAGATGATCCGCTGGAGAAACAAATATACATGTAAGACAAAGTGAACTGGGCCCTGTAGTCTCTAGTGTTTATGGCTGACTTTGCTGTGTCTGCAATAGGCCAGTAGCTTGTCAGATGTACAAGATTAATATCAACAAAAATGCCCTGCAATCCCAATGAATCAATAAAGGCTCTGACACATACCTGTGCGCTGAATTAAACAGATCTGACAGGTGGGTTGTAAGCACACAGTGTTTAACGATTGGACGGGGTGTTCTCTTTTCTCTCTCTGTTTCTAACAAGAATACTCCCTTTTGTGTTCCTGTGAACATGCTGTAGACAGATAATCCTGCACCGTCAACCAGCAAACGCCTGTGTAAACAGCAGAACCAACGGCTTGTGGATGGAAACTTGAGAGGCAACACAGTCCAGCAGTTAACACAAATATAGTGATTTCCACCCTTGGGCTACCAGTGAGGACTCAATTTAGGACCTTCAGCACCAAAAGCAAAGGCCTCTGTCACCTGACCTAAGAGTAACTCCATCAGCTAGTGGCGACAGGCAGGCTCTTACCCTCTGTGTGGTTCAGCCACTAGAAGGGGATCCATCATTTAGTATGTCACACAGAGATTGAGAATTGGGAAATCTGCATACTAACTCTGCCACTCACCCACTGTGTAAGTCATTTCTCTGGACCTCAGTCTCCCTGTCTATAAAATGGGGGCAATAATTCTGGCTTGCCTTACAGGGACTTCATTCATTGGTGCATGCAAAATGGTTTGAGATCTTTGGAAGTGGGAGGAAGAGGGCTGGATGTGTGTGGAATTTTGCATTGCCCTATCACAGATGACCCTTTAAGGCAATTGTATCCATGACTCTTTTCCATCAAGTCAATCAGAAAGTTATGGCCAGGTGCAGGGAGTTGGACTCTGTGCTCTCTGCTTTGTCAGGTTCATGCTAATGCAAGAAACCCAGGTTTTAAGTCATCACTGAGAGCTGGGTGGCTGAATGCATGCAAAGAGACTTTGCATATTCAGGATCTGTCAAAGGCTGCAAGATGCAGAAGAGTGGAAATAATGTTTGATTTTCCCCCAAAAATGAGTGTGAAAGTTAAACTTTCCTTCTTGCATTGCATAAATTTAGAAAAACCTCCCAAACAGGACACACCAAAATTGTTTAGTGACGTTAAACAGGCTACAAAGCTGGTGATCCCAACAAACTTGTGCTCTGAAAGTTTCCCCCAGCAGATTCCCTCTCATGTTCTCCACACTGGAGTATGAACATTATTTTTTATGGTCAGTTGCATGAATGTTTTGCTGCTCTTCCATTACTAATCATCCATTTTATTTTAATCAAGGCACTGTGCAAGCAGTGTGTTTTCGTTGTAGCCGCAGAGCAATGCATCAATCTGAACAGCTTTGGCTAGTTATAGACATTGTTTTCTCCATTGAGCTTGATCATGCTAACAACTAGAGCTGGGCCAACATAAAACACCTTTTGTGAATATTTGTGCAAATTTGGTTTTGGATGCATTTGTTTCACACCTCATGCTCTCTTTCCATAAATATCATAGCGAACACCTCTTCTAGGAAGCACATCCATGGAAACAGAATTCTGAGTGAGTAATTGATAATATTAATGGAAAGTGAACTTTGAATTTGCAATCACCTAAACATTACTGCGATTTAAAGTAAGGATCAGAAGGGAGTCATGTAATCTAAGTGGCCAAACAAGACCATTTGCATTTTGGATTAGGAGCTAGAGACCAAGAATTATTCACTGAAGTTATTCAGCCAATAATTCTAAAAAAACAAATAGGTTGTGAGATATTTGGTGAAGGGGTAGGCTCATGTTTGTACAACACCTAGCATGGTGGGACTCCACTTCTCACTAAGCATTAAAACAATACAAATAAATAATTGGAGAATAAGTTGTAGTGTGCTTGTTTAGCTTGACAAATGATGCCTTGCTGTTTATTATTCATTATAACTTGTTTCCCCATCTCTAGTGAGAATATGACTTGGGGATCCTGAAGAGGTCGATGCAAAATTCTTGCAATCAATAGCCCTGCACCTTCTACCATTTGAATTGTTATCCATTGCATTGCATTTGTTAGGTTTATATTATAAATACCTCAGGGCAGAGACTGATTTTACATGATTTGCAAAGATTTGTCTGCTCTCATAGCATTCTCTAAAACTAAAACATTTATTTTAGTTTAAACCCGTTACGTTTAGGTCTTCTCATTAAGATTTCTCATTAATTGTTATCTTAATGATTAAAAAAAACCCTACCTTCCATAAATATAGATATAGTCCAGATTACAAACTCTCATCCATCCCTCAGTGACCTCCGTATATTTAACTCATTTAATCATTGTCTATTCATCCATTCTAGAACTCGAACACTGAAAAAGTATTCATGAGCATTCAAATATTTAATTTGCATCAGTGGTTCTGTGGCCCCTTTGGCTTGTTTTCTGCAAACATTTCTACAAGCAAGTGATCGTACTAAAGCATCTGCAGCAAGCATTGTAAGCCAACATGCAAATCTTCATACTTGTATTAATGCCAGAAGTGTTTAGCAGTCTTTCTGAATGCTCAGTTTGGGAGACATTGAATTAGGGAACAGAAAAAATACCATGTGACACAGATAACCAGTCACAAACATTCAGAGCAACTGTCATGATGATTACAGTTTGCAAGCGACCTATAGGTTGAAATATGCCTATATAGACGATTCAGATAAACAGACTTTAATAAGTCCATCTGTTCACAGATGATTTGAAGAGAAACAATTAAAGAGAAATTATTAATTAATTATTATTAAATTATTGAATACATTGTTCTCTACAAAAAACCCAGCCCCTCTCAGCTTCAAGCTATTCTCCTTCCAAACCATAGGTCATCTCACTTCTTTCAGTTTTCATTAGCATTCATGTAATTTCAGAGAGTGCAGTAAGGCAACCAAATTAAAATAATAGTAGTCCAATGAAATAGCAGAAAATAGAACCTGCCCAACTTGGAAAATATGGGGCAGTAGAGGGCAGTTAGAGCATTTTCCCATATGTTCTCTTTCTGCTGCTGAATAAACCCTAAATTAGTGTTCTTATTGCTTTCACGCTCATCTCTTTTCTCTTTCTAAGTGTGTTTAATCTGCTGTAAAATTGTTTTCATGGCTGCAGTGAATGTCATTGTAACTGTTTTACAATGTGCATTATCATCACTTTATAAAAGCTTCTGCCTTCTGTATGCAAATCAGTGTCTTGCCTGCTGTCATTCAAGGTGCACCCCTTGTCTAGCTTTACTAAGCAATCCTCCATGTCACTGACTGGCACAAATGCCATGTCCTCTAGGGGCGACAATCAATCACTTTGGATCTGTACCACAAGACTGGAAATCATTCCTAAAATGAAAACTGAACTTGGCCTGAATCTTTGAAGCTCATGAAAGTTTTAGGTAACTTTATTCCATTCTGCAGCCATTGCTGCACTCCTAAATTGAACCATGAAGAAATAACATAGATGGTCCTGATGGAGTTTCCATCCTCGCCCAGTTCAGAAGACAAGGCCTCCAAAGAGTTCATAGGAAAGTCCACATCTGGGTGTTGATTTGAATCAAACCTCTGAACCATCCATTGTTAATATAAAACAAAGAAAGTAAACTCCGCAGGCCAAACACAACCCTTGTTTATCCCAGCATCTTCCCAGTGACTAGTGAGGTTGCACATGTGTAAATGAAGACTTCTGTTACCCTTTCTTTTGCCTTGGATTCTGAAACCGGAAGGGGTATCAAGGACAATGCAGAAATCCTTGGATGAAATGTGCTATACAAATATAAAGTATCTCAAAACAATTTACAAATATTGGGGGACACTTTAGAATAGTTTCTTAATGGACCTATGCACAGTTAATACAAGATCTTCCAGCAAACTTTCTGTCACACAAAGGGTGAAAAGTACTGCTACAAGAGCGCAGGAAACAGACATTCTGTAGGGAACTAAGCACGCACACACACACGCTGAAGGGAAAGAAGATTTCAAAATAAATGTATCCCATAACTGCTTTGATCCGTGCTTTGCCCAGTTATAGTACATGGCTTTATGGTCCCACTGTGCTATTCAGGAAAATAAACTGTTATTGCCTCACTACAGCTGCAGGAACTGAGATGTGGACTTCAGGATATCACATCTCCTCTCAACGGAACTTAATAAAGAAGAGATATTCCATAAGGTTTTTCAAGAGATGTGCTGCCAATTCAATCCAAAAATGTCAACAGAGAGGTACTGACAGCTATGGGTAGTAGGGAGAACTTCTGGAAAAGCCAGGGCTTGATTCTCGCCTGCCTGGCACCTCATTCATACTTGTGCAAAGTGGGTGTAAAATGCATCTGATTTTAAAGTTACCCTCCAGTAGAGCAAGCAAAAAGCTTATAAACCCTTTAGTCTGTGATCTGTAAAATTCCAGGAGCCCATACAGCTAAACACAGGGTAGGTATGAAGGCCATAGAGAGGGTGATATTTTCTGTCATGGAATGAGTCACTGGAGCAGGGGATAAACCAAGCTATACTGACTTCTCCATAACATCCATCCTCTTCCATGGTGAACAAATTTCAGTGCAGTGACAAACCTTAATGCCTTGGGCCCTCAGAGGCATGTCACAATGCTGATTGGTGGCCTTAATATTGCATTTACCAGACACTAATTGGACTTAACCAGTTAGCAAAGTTTCCCTGCTGACCCCAGCTCTGTGATTTGACTCAGCTATGGTAGTGTTCAGGATGCACATTGCAAGATTCAAAACAGTCTTCTTAAACCACCACCATATGCGCCACAGGGAGCTCTGCCAGTTGAGCCACACATTGATAGAAAGGAACATACTCTGCAAGTCAAGTATAATTAGGCAGGCCAAAAAAGAATTTGAAGAGCAACTAGCAAAAGATTAAAAAAACATTTCCTGTTAGTTTTTGTAAGTATGTCAGAAGTTTGGAAACTGCCAAACAATCAGTGGGGCCACTGGATGATCAAGGTGCTAAAAGAGCACTCAAGGAATACAAGGCCATTGCAGAGAAGCTAAGTTAATTCTTTGCATCTGTCTTCACAGCAGAGGATATGAGGGCGATTCCCAAACCTGAACCATTCTTTTTAGGTAACAAATCTGAGCGACTGTCCGAGATTGACGTGTCAATAGAAGTAGTTTTCGAACAAATTGATCAATTAAACAGTAATAAGTCACCGGGACCAGTCGGTATTCATCCAAGAGTTCTGAATGAACTAATATGAAGTTGCAGAAATACTAACTGTGGTTTGTAACCTATCACTTAAAATCAGCCTCCATCATATAGCTATTGTGATGCTGATTTTTAAAAGAGGCTCCATAGGTGATCCTGGCAATTATAGGCAGGTAAGCCTAACTTCAGTACAAAGCAAATTGGTTCAAATTGTAATGAAGAACAGAATATCAGACACAGATAAACACAATATGTTGGAGAAGAGTCAACGCAGTTTTTGTAAAAGGAAATCATGCCTTGGACTTTCAGAAAGCCTTTGACAAGGTCTCTAACTAATGGCTCTTAAGTTAAGTAGGCAGTCATGGTATAAGAAGGAAGGTCCTCTCATGGATCAGTAACTGGTTAAAAGACAGAAAACAAAGGGAAGGAATAAATTTTCAGTTTACACAGTGGAAAAGTAAATAGCAGGGTCCCCCAATGATCTGTACTAGGACCAGTGCTGTTCAAAGTGTTCATAAATTACCTGGAAAAAGGGGTAAAACAGTGAGGTGGCAAAGTTTGCAGATGATACAAAATTACTCAAAATAGTTAAGTCCAAAGCTGAGTGTAAACAGGTACAGAGGAGTCTCACAAAACTGGAAAAAGTCCTGTGGCACCTTATAGACTAACAGATGTATTGGAGCATAAGCTTTTGTGGGTATTTCATCTGACGAAGTGGGTATTCACCCATGAAAGCTTATGCTCCAATACATCTGTTAGTCTATAAGGTGCCACAGGACTCTTTGTTGTTTTTTACAGATACAGACTATCACAGCTACCCCTCTGATAGTTCACAAAAGTATGGGTGACTGGATAACAAAATGACAGATGAAATTCAATGTTGATAAATGCAAAGTAATTCACATTGGAAAACATAATCCCAACTATACACACAAAAAGATGGGCTCTAAATTGGGTGTTACCACTCAAGAATATGAAAAATTTCTGAAAATATCTGCTCAATGTGCAGCAGCAGCCGTCAAAAAAGTTAACAGGATGTTAGAAACCATTAGAAAAGGGATAGATAAGACATAAAATATCATAGTGCCACTATATAAATCCATTGTACGTCCACACCTCGAATACTGTGTGCAGTTCTGGTTGTCTCTTCTCAAAAAAGAGATATTAGAATTGGAAAAAGTATAGACAGGGGCAATAAAAATGATTAGGGGCATGAGAGAGCTTCCATATGAGGAGAAATTAAAGAGACTGGAATTGTTCAGTTTGCAAAAGAGACAACTATGGGGGGATACCATAGAGGGCTATACAATCATGAATGGTGTGGAGAAAGTTAATAAAAAGTGTTATTTACAGCTTCACATAACATAAGAACACAACAACAATAAAACTAACAAGCAGCAGGTTTAAAACAAACATAAAGAAGTACTTTTTCACACAACGCATAGTCAACCTGTGGAACTTGTTGCCAGGGGACGTTATGAAGGCCAAATATATAATTGTTCAATAAAGAATTAGACAAGTTTAAGGAGGATACGTCCACCAATGACTATCAGCCAAGATAGTCAGAAATGTAAGCCCATGCTCTGATTCTCCCTAAACCTCTGAGTGGCAGAAGCTGGGGCTGGATGATGAGATAGAGTGCTCAATAAATTGCCCTGTTCTGTTCATTCTCTCTGAAGCATCTGTCACCAGTCACTGCTGAAAGACAGAATATGGTGCTAGATGGACCATTGGTCTGACCCAGTATGGCCACTCTTATTATGTGACGTTAGCTCTTATATAACCCATAACATTGAGTTTGGTATTCTGGTCCTACCTCTCTCTCTGTAGAGACAAGTTTTCAGGATCTTTTGTCCTTCCTCCAACACAAGCGAATATCATAGACTTGACAAGAGGGAATAATGGAGACAGCTGTTTCTCCTCTAACACTGTTAATATTTATGTCCCCTTCGCTAACTGGAAGTTCAGCACAAGGAACAGCTGTCCAAGGCCAGAATGTGTCAGTGACAGAGCCAGGAACAGAATCTAGATCTTCCATCACCTTGCCCTGTGTTCAGTCCACTAGCCTACAGCTACAAGAGATAACTTGCCTCACACAACATCAGCAAAGCGGTCAGCCAAACTTTCTGACTGCAGCCCCTTTATTACTTACTGATGGTGATTCAAGAGGCATGAGGAATAATGCTGGTATTTCAGATCCTAGCTGCAGAGCTGGTAGTTAGCATAATCACCTTTAGACTTGTATACTGGACAGATCTGATCTAGGTAGCTATTGAGAAGTAATAGGAACCCCCATGAGGTTATTTTACAGCATCACTTCTCTTGCTATAAACACACTCCAAGATTACTTAGGCAGCCGAGTTTTCAAGATCTGCTTCCATTTCAGCATATAAACATTTGGTGATTCAATGTCACCCCTTGTTCATCTTTCCCTAGGACAGAGAAACCCACAGGGCATATGGAGCTATCGGATAATGATAATGCCCCTGGATCGCAATGTAGTCAGTCAAACCGATACATACACGCACATATAACATGCCCCATATTTAGAACCACATCATGCTCTCCATCCATGTCAA
Source organism: Trachemys scripta elegans (assembly GCF_013100865.1). NCBI lineage: Eukaryota > Metazoa > Chordata > Testudines > Emydidae > Trachemys > Trachemys scripta. Next base: position 9,645,177 of record NC_048318.1, on the reverse strand, counting down.
TGACTTCAATAGACAGCTGATTTACCCTCCTCCGAAGCCTCATCTGCCGGCACTTAGGGAAAGTGTGGTGGTGATTAAAACCCCAGTGCTGACATTTCTTGGGTTGCAAAGTTTTGCTGAGTTTGAAGTGACATTGCATGAATTTGATAAAGTAGATAATGCTCAGTTCTAATAGCAGTTCCCATGCACATCCGAGAACCCCCCATGGATCATACAGCCCACACTCTGCCAGCATATAGGGAGATATTTATAGCATCGGGAAGTATTCTGTAAAGCATACACACATTACACTGGATAATTTATGAGACATTTCATTGCAAGGGGGTTCACATTTAGCTCACCGCAGTTTGTTACAGTTACATATACAGCACATACATAAATGTATTAGGAGTACTTATGGGTCACATATTATAGTACAAAGAAAATAGGGATCAGAGGATATTGAAAGTCACCTAGTCAAACAGGCTGCTGTGCAGAGATGTGTAGAATGGGGATGGTGAATTAGATCTGCTAGAAGAGAGGATGACAGGAGCTAGGATATTGGAAGACCTGGAAAGGAGAGAGGTTGTAGGCAGATAAAGGAGGTTGTTCTTTCAAGTATATCAAAGATAAGGGGCTAGACAGAAATTATCCCTGATGTCACTCAAAGGACTTCAGTGGTGATGCAGAAGAAGTGGATTCCGTCTCTAGAGAGGGGAAGGAAAGGAAGCAGCAACACAGATTTGCAGAGTAGAAGGCTTGAGACTGCAGCCTGCAAATTGCTACCTGGTGTCCTTTACTTGGCAGGTCACCCAGCCTTATGACTCCAAATTCTGAAGCTGGAGCAGTCTTTTCACTACATGTCTGTACAGCACCAAGCACAACAGGGCCCTGATTAGACCGAGGTGTTAAAGTGCTACTGCAAATTAAGTGTTAAATAACAGAGCTGGGTGAATAACTGACTGTCAGTTCATGGGCAGTGCCGAAAAGGTCATTACAAATTTCATTTTGAGTCCAACACAATGTTTTATTTCCAGGCATTTTTAATATAAAAGCAAAGGAAAAGAAGGGCTAGATTCAAGAAAGAGGAGGAGGAGAAGAAGGTGGTGGTGCCGCCTCTCTCCCCTTACATACAATAGTCTGGGCACTCACCTAGGATGTGGGAAACAAAGTCCAAATCTCCAGTCTGGAGCAGAGATTTGAACCCAAGTCTGCTCCCACCCAGCTGAGTGCTCTAATATGAGGCTAAAGGCTATTTTGAGGTGGGCTATTCTCAATCTCTCCTGCTGAAGCTGTTCCACTTTGTATAAATAATATAATGATTCATTGGAGCAGGGACTGGAACCCAGGTAGGTCCCCACCTCCCAGATGAGTGCCTGAACCAGGGGACTAGAGAGTCATTCACATTCTCTCTCTTTGCCCCAATGGCTACTGAAGCATATTGTTTTCACCCCTCAGCTCACAGACAGCCGAGGAGTGAGAGCCACCGCCCAATACCATATAGGCTGGTAGACAGGGCAGTACCACTTCCTTCACCTCCATTTTTGTGAACGGTGCTCAAATCCCCCTGGTGACTCTAGCCCCCTGAAAAGTCAAACTATTCAACAAATTTGTGTCAAAGTTGCATATAGTTTGATCGACTCAAAACTGCATTTTTTGAAGAATTCACAATTTTTTGTTCAGCTCTACTGAACAATAACGTGGTACTCTCCTAAAACTCAACATTTGTACATGGGATGGATCATACTTCATCCAAAATAAACCAACATTTAAATAAGGTTTGGGACACACTTCAATTTTACATCCCTCTTCAGTTCCTGACCACAGGCAGAAGCCAATGGAGCTGCAGATCATGAGAGAGGCTATTCTGCTCTATTCCTAACCTAGCCAGATCCATAACACACTGGAAATCTTACAAAGAAAGCCTGTTCTAAGGAGGTTTCCACCCTTACCTGTATAGTAGGAACACAGAGGTTTAAACTGCACAAGCTTTTGAGCTCTTCCCATCATTCATACTTATTTACAACATGGACTAGTCCTGCAATATTAGTGCCTTGTACTTATATAGCCCTTTACATCCTCAAAGCACTGAACAGACTAATACATACCCCCACCCCCATCTGTTAGGGTAAGCATTACTATCACCCTTCAGACAGGTGGGGAAATTGAGGCACAGTGGTCAATATCCTCCTTTTCTAAGGTCCTGAGCACCTGTAGGTACTGCTGAAGCTAATGTGGTCAAGCAAGCACTCAATCAGAACCTTTGAAAATATATCAGGCCCTAGCTAACTTAGTGCAGAACCCTGGATTCCAGTCACTGCATAGCACTGCTTCTCTTGCTGAAGTGGCCAAGCAAGGCAGGGATAGGTGAAGATGTCTCTGGAAAGCAAGAATGTCCATAGTGTACTAAAATGGCTCCACAGCACCAAAGTCACCTTTTTCCAGGGCTGGATAAATCTGCAGTGCAAACAAAGAGTGACAGGCTCATCTGCCTTCACGTCACTCCAGCCTCCCAGCACATTTGTGCTGCTGAGTGTACAGGGACTTTTCCACTCAATTGCTGGCAATGAGGAATTTTCCACCGTAAAGTGCCACGGTTCACCAATTAACACAGGAGGTGACTAGTGACACAATTTATATGCACAGCAGCTTTGAAAATTAGAATTGAAATCCCAGCTGAGAAGCAGAAGCCCTGGAAATTGAGTGGCCAGTCTCATCATTGTATTTGATTTTAACCACAGCTGAACCAAGGGTAGGGAGGAAAAGAAAGGAGGGAATTCTTTTGGTATCTTCTAGAGACACCCAGGGCCCTGTTTTACCCCCCAGGAGAAGCGCAGAGGGCAACAGGTTAAGAAAGTCAAGGCAGAGTTTGACACATGTAGCAAGGGAGAGGCAGGAACTGGGTAAGGACAGGGAAACTGAGTCAAGCCACCTACACTCAATCTTCACCCAAACTGAACTTTACATAGATTAACTAAACTTGTAATCTATCTCCTTTGGCTTTCTCATTTCTAGTACTGCCTTTAGCTCTTACCAGTGACAAATGGGATCAGAAGCCAGAGAATTAAAACACCAAGATGGAAACTTTTATCCCTATATTTCTAGCACAGCAGGAAGCTATTTTATAGCACTTACTGGAAGGGCAGACACTTTGCAGACCTATGCTAAGAAAGGGTCCTGCCCCAGAGAGTTTACAGAGAAACACAAAGATATAGGTAGAGGATATCACACACATGTGAATGCTGAGGAAATCTCCTAAGAATGTCTGTTCTCTTGAGATTTCCAGACAAGTCATGCAGCTCTCAGAAGTCTGGGCAGTTCAGGAAGGTATCTTAACATCTAGAGGCTTCTTCAGAATGATCCTCTGAAGTCTGCAAGAGCAGCTCATCACGTCTGCCAGTTCCACCACATAGAAGTCAGGATCATTTTTTTAATATAAGGATGACTTAAAATACATTTTCCACACAGACTGGCCATTTTAGAGATGGGATCACACAATACATTTCTGACCCACATTAGGAAAACTTCAACATTCAGGGGCTGGAGATGTTCTGATCCTGAGTTTTAGAGTGAGCTCATTATAAAGATAAGACCACTGCAAAGGTTAAGTGTGGATTCTCAATACCCCCAGACTGAAAGGATGTTCCAATCTGGAATTTTGGTTCATATCTTTAGACTGCAACAAAGAACTGAAGAACCTCATATCCAGAGGAGATTTTGCATTGACATTGTCATGATCCTGATGCTGTATGTGCACAATACAGCCCTCTACAGTATGAAAACAGAACTGACTCACAGTGTGTCATAGTCCCTATGCTGCTGTCCTCTATCTGCAGTGACTTCTGAGCTGCTGATTGGACTTTCAGCCATCAGCTGTCTGATACATTCAGCTTCCAGCCTACCGCACCCTTCCTTGGGAGGAGAGTGAGGAGCCGGGCTGGTTAACTCTAGGTGTGCTGCTCAGCTCTAGACCTTTGCTGCAGGTATCATGTAAATCCTTTGTTCACGGCTCAGGCTGAGGGACACAGACAAACCAAAGTGGAGGAAACTCAAAAATGAGCAGAGATGATTTTGTTCCCAAACCCCAAGTATAATTAATATTTTCTGTGAGTTCAGCTAAATTATTCTGAATTTCTGCTGCATGTGTTGTAACTCACACTAATTCACAATGCTTTGCACTCCTTTGTGCCTCTTATCTGAGGACCTTAGAGTATTTCACAAGCATTAATTGGTTAATCCTCACAACATCTCTGTGAGGTAGGGACATCTTGACCCTGCCACATCCCATGTTACAGATGGGGAAATTGAGGCACGGAGCAGTGAAGCAACTTTCCCAAGATGACAGCGCACAGTATCAAAGCAGTGGCATGAATGGGCTCTCACCACAGAGATCCTGTGTTTACATTCAGGATTTGTAAAGAACTCACAGTGATGAGGACAGTATAAATGCTTAGAGAGCATCATGAACAGAAGCCCAGTTTCCTGACTCCCAGTCCCTTGTCCTAGTCATTAGGCAGCATTCTTGCTAAAGCCAGTTTGCTGTGGGACAGAGGGATGTTTGTAAGTCCAAAATGGGGGACCATTGAAAGGTGTGAATGATTTTAGGCCCTCCCTTGTCCTACAATGAGCTGTGCACAGGCAGATTCCTGTGCCCCCGTTGACCTCAGTAGGTTGCATGCAGAACAGGGTAAAGGTCTCATCAGTAACTCTTCTGCGGAATGGATGAATTCATCATTGCTAATCTTTGCTGGCAGCATGCAGTTCAGAGAGGTGTTCATGTGCTCATATCCTAGCCTCGGAATCTGAACCAAACCATCCATCTAATGCAAAGTTGGCTCAAAATATTTTCACTGTTCAACCTCCTGATCATTTTTAAAAGCAAAATCCATTTAGCGTGTTGAACATCCATATTAAATGACTCCCTTGGACCACAATCACTTGTTCCAATGCCTTCAGTATATCTCCAGTCTGCCTTTGCCTAAGAGGTGAAGCCAACCCATTTTTAATCTCTACTCTGGAAGCTGATTTGAAGAGCTTTTTCCATAACCCTTAGGGGTAAACATGCTATTTGCAAAGATGCATTTGGAAAGGGGGAGGAAAAAAAAGAGATGGGGGTGGAGTATTTTTTAAAAGGCCCTTTTTGCTTGCTGGAGCACTTGAGCTCGTCTCCAGACAGCAGAATGGTTCAGTATTACAGTGCTCTTCATCTTTTCAAAGAGCAAAACCAGTCACAGGCCACATTTTACAGTGGACATTGAAACTGTGTCTGCCATCCCGTTGTCTCACCACTTTAAGGCATGGAAAAAAAAAGTTTGAATTCTCATTACTACAGGATGCAAGCAATAGTTGCAGAGGTCTGATATGTTTTCTCACCTCAGTCTTCTAATTAATTGACCCCTATCATCCACTTGTGTACAGTAACGTGATCAAGGAGAATGACTCCACCCCCAAAGTATGCAAAAAGAAGCCAGTCTGGCTCTGCCTTTGCAGACATGGAACATGTCAGAGGCCACAGAGCCACAGCAATCACAGGGCAGGCTATATTGCTGCTTCAAAGCATTTGTAAGCAATGCAGTAAGTTATCACCATTCCCTGACTCTTCCAGTGTGTTTTGTTTCATGTTTGTCTACACAGGAAAGTTTTATCTGTTATAATTAAAGCTACAGTTGTGTCATGGAGATCGTGGAAGTCACAGAATCCATGACTTCAAAAGACCTTCGTGACTTCAGCCCTGGCAGCTGGGAGCTGCAGGGTCCTCCAGCGGCACGGAGCAGTAAGGTCCCCCTGCTGCCGGAAGCAGTGGGCCCCCAAGCTCTCAGCCGCCATGGGCAGCAGAGGTACCCCACAGTTCCCAGATGCTGCAGGCAGGGGGGTACCCCACAGCTCCCCACCAGTCACAGCAGCAGGGGGACCCCAGCCACTCCCTGCTGCTGCCATGGGGGACAAGGGCACCCCAGCCACTCCCCACCGTTGCAGTGGGATTCCCACAGCCCTCCCCACCACAGGGGAGGGTGCAGGGGGAACCTGCAGCTCCTCTCTGCTTCTGGTGGCAGGGGGACCCTGGAACTCTGAACCCTGATGGGTGGTGGGGGCCCCAGAGCTCCCAGCCACCCCGCAACTGCCTAGTCCCTTCCCATTTTGTCATGGGTATTTTTAGTAAAAGTCAGGGACAGGTCACGGCCAATAAAGAAAAATTCACAGAAGTCCATGATCTGTCCCTGACTTTTACGATGTGCCGCCGTCCTCACAGCGGGGTAAGTCGGCTCGGATATGTCAAATTCAGCTATGCTATTCGCATAGCTGAATTTGCGTATCTTAAATCGATCTCCCACCCCCCGTGTAGACCTCGCCTGAGATAGTGTCACACCTTAGCTTATACCAGTATAAATGTTCTGTGTAGACAATCCCTTAATCTTTGTCTTTTAGGCACCAGTCCTGCAATAAATTCCATGTGAGCAAATCCCTGAATCCATATGCAGAGCTCATTGCAGGATCAGAGCCAAAGATTGTGAACACCTTGGGCTAGATTATATTTAATTGGGACACTGTCCATGCATAATGGATAAATAACAATGATAATTAACTCCAATGATTTCATGTAGCTCACTCCCCTTTGGGGGAAGGCAGGTATTTCTTAGCCTTTTTTTTTTTAAATATTAGGGCTGGAAGGGGGTCATCTAGTCCAACCCCCTGCTCAAAGCAGGACCAATCCCCAGACAGATTTTTAACCCCAGTTTCCTAAATGGCCCCCTCAAAGACTGAACTCACCACGCTGGGTTTAGCAGGCCAATGCTCAAACCACTGAGCTATTCCTTTGCACAGCTGTACCTTGTACATCAAACAGGAAGACCAGGCCCAAAGATTTGAGACCTTAATACTGGTGTGAGCCTGTTCCACGAAAAGGCAATGTTGCGGACCATTGTGTGTGCACAAAGCTTTCATCTTTTGCATCATCTTCTAGCCCACATGCCTCCTCAGAGGAAACAGTCCAACCTCCGCCTTTTCCTATTCCTGGTCCTCTTTATGCAATTTGCTGTAATGTAGGACACAACCAAAGCAGCGGGAGGCATCAGTACTGTTCTCATCTGCTGAAGCAGCCCGAAGCAAAGTAAAGATCTATAATATGCTTTTCTGAGCTCCACTGCAATTAAATACAGTCCCATGAAGCTTTGCCTTTTGTTCCAACAAAGCTATTAGCAGCTACACTCAAGGTGTGACACTGGTTACATTACAGAGCCTTTCCTCTTCTAGATCAATTCAAACCCACTGAGATCAGTAGCAGTTAATAATAACACTTTCCTTCCAAAGCTGTGAATGTTATCCCCATTTTACAAATGTGGAAATTGAAGCACTGATAGGTAAGATGACTCAGCCCAAGATGATTAAGCAAGTCAGTGGCAGAAGTGGGACTATCTCCCTACTCTCCTGAGTGCTAGTCCCTATCTACTGAATCACAACGGTGAGTAACTTGCTGACCTGTGTAATATGTCGGCACAGACCAATTCATAGTGGACAACTGTCGCAAACCTACAGCCACATTCACCCCCTTGTTGGCACTCTGAGCAGAGGCCCAGGACTCAATAGGCTATGGAGAGCGGACTCTCCTCTCTAAAGAAAAGTTGCACTACACTGATGGAGCAGCATGGGATGAGGGACGCTTGTAGTGCTAGCAGCTAGTTGGTTCCAGGGTAAAACAGGAACTTAGTCCCATAGGCTGTCACTCTGGCACTGCTCATCACTACAGTATCGAGTTAAATAACCTGTTTCACAGCAGCGTCCATGGAGCTTGTCCTTTCCTTACACAAGTCAGAGCTTCAGCGGAGTTGCTTTCCTTCTTCAGACGGATTTTCTATTAACTTTCCTTCTGGAGAAGAAAACAAAAAACCTCAGTATAATAATAGCTTGTTCTGTGTGTTTGACAAGAACATCCGCAGCATGAGGGGGTGAGATGAAGGATAAAAGATAAATATAGAGAAAACTTTATTTTTAAAAAGGAGAGGGAGAGGGAGAGCTCAAATTACATTTATATTATCAGCAGCACAAAGGTGCTGCAATGCACATCAGGCAGGCTGGAACCATCAGGGGTGCTAGATTGCATGAGACACATTAGCCGTAGGAAAGGAGGATGTTCTAATCATTGGTGAGCACTTGAAAGTGCCTTTTCTAACTGGAAGTAAGCTCTGCAGTCTGGGACTAATCTCTCCCCCTACTCAGGGTGTGGCTTCAGTAACAATAATTCAACAAAAACTTCATTGAAAACCTTCTCCATAGCCTTGGTTGTTCCTATGGAGACTAGACATACTATGGGCCAGCTTAGGCTCTTATGCTGTAGCCCATGCTGTAGGGAATGTAGGGAGAAATGACCTGCCCTGGGAAACCTAGGACGAATTCTGTCTGAGTCAGCTAGATCTCCTCCTGAGGCTCCAGAGAACCCAGGCTTGGGTGCCAGTTCCGCCACCCTTTGGGAGGGGTGCAGTATGTGCTCCCCTGACTTCTTCCCTACTCCCTTAGTGCCAGCTCTTCTAGCAGATGTGGAGTGTGTCTGGGAAGGAAGGGGGGCCGTGATACTACCCCTCAACCCTCTGTGGTTAACAGTTTTAGCTTAAAGCAGTGCCTTTTCTAGCCAGCATGATTGTGCTTCTTTCACCAGCTTTCCTTCACTGTGTATCACCTAGTTGTCTGGCTATCATATCAAGTCTCCATCCCAATGGCTATGGTGTCGTCTGGTGCCTGATTGATGCCATTATTTATGTGTCTGGAGTTAGGGGGTCTTCCTAGCCCTGTCCTCATTCTCAAGGCAGTGCTACTTCTAGGTCAGTGTGGCCAAGAAGATTAGATCTGACCCCATTGCAGGCAAGTTGTTGTGGGTTTGTTCTGCACACTGGGAATTTGAGTTCCTCTCTAGTGTTGACTCTGCACTGCAGAGCTTAGCACAGTGAAGGGTGCTGTCCTTCAGAGGAGTTGTTAAGCCTCAGGGCATTTCATTCCTTACACATTCTGGACTGGACAGTTCCCTGGATTAATTAACAGGGAGCCTTTAGGGCAATATCTTAAGTGTTTGCCCATCACTAGTCTTTGAAGAGGCTTCTCTACATTTCAACACTGATTCAGTTCTGAGAGCCAGTCCAATGCTCCAAGGTAAATAACAGCATCATTTGCAGCAGTAAATCACTGTTTGGCAACAAAGTCAGATGCTGTAAACACTGCATCACAAAGATCTCCAGCTACCCAGGCTGCAGTCAAGCAAGGGTCAGGGAGGAGGGTAAAAATTAAATGCCCCTTTATATTTGGATAAAATACAAAGCTAATGCCCACAAACGTCCTGGCTAACAGGCGCAATTCTCAACATGGAGCAGCCAGGGCTGCTGGCCATGTGAGGGAGTTCCTAGTCATTAATGTCTCTAGAACCTAATCAAAGCAGATATTGAATGGGACACTAGATGGCTCTTAACAAAACCTCTTGATCTCTCCCAACCATCAGAGTCCTGTAACAGGTCGCCTAATCAGCTCTCCTGACCTCTATTACCTCAATGTATTTTATGCTTTAATTACCACTACATTGTCAAGACAGAAATGAGACATTTCAAACCCACAAGCTCCTATGAACAACAAAAGGCCTCTTAACTCTATTGACATAGGGTTAAAAACAATTACTTTCAAAGACACTAATGTCCTTCCTCCAGCAGCTATTTCAGCTTTTTTTCTGCCCCCTATTTACATTGCACATTTCCCTCTGGAGCTGATGTCCATTGTGTAGCCTAGAGGAGTCAACAGTTCAGTGCAAGATTTCCTAGTTTAGGCCATGACTTTGGGAGCCCCTAGAAGGAGACATTAGGCAAAAGAGGCTGTCTTTGTCAGATCAGGAGCTACAGAGCCAGAGAGAACCACAGGGTCTCTCCATGTCCAGCAGTCTCAGTAAAGAATCCCCTTTACCTTCATTACATCCAAGCCCTGACTTTTCTCTATCCTAAGAGACATCATATGTAGCATGATCCTGAACATTCCTATGGACGTTTGCCCTGAGGCACCCAAGGCTGCCTTTATCAACGACTTCCATGGTATTTGAGCAAGGATGAATTAACCTGTAGTGAATATACTATGTAAGTATATTCTTCTTTACTCCTTCTGCTAGTGCAAGCAATTTTTATATATTAACTCATAAGTTAAATTGATTCCACAAAAGTTCCATTGTAGAATTCACCAAAGTTCCACATCTTATACTTGGCTTAGGGGAATCCTGTATACAACCAAAACTGGAAGGAAATTTTTAGAGGAATAACACCTCTGTTACTGAGATAAATGCCATAGGATTGTGCGTGACCACAGGTGGTCAGGACTAGAAATGGGCCTTCATTTCCATTCCAAGCAAAGTCTCCACCCAAACTCTCTCAACTGACTTCCCCTCAAGGACATGTTGAGAATCTGCTCTTGGTCATTCCTTGGCATAGCAGTCTGTGTGTGAGCCCACTCCACTTCAGTCAAAATGGGTGGTGGCTTTGGCCAGAATCCTTCATCTCCAAGTTCCATTTTATATGAAACCCAGATTTCAGGGATGGATTTGGATAAATCATATGTTCTCAACTGGAGGGGGGAAAGTGCATCAAACTTTCAAGTGGGGCCCAGCTGCCCCTCTGACTTGACACAGGGGTGGCCGGGTCAAATTTGAGTGGTGTTCCAAATCCAGATTTGAGTGGTGTTCCAAAATGAGTTCAAGGCCACCGACTCACATGGTCACAAAGCCACACACTAACATGTGGGTTAGTGCCCATGGACCTCTTCAAAGAAGTGGGTCTCTAGGAAGGGTTTTGCAAAGGGCAGGGTAAGTATCCTTTTTGCTATTGTGAGCAGGGAGGAGCTCCATCTAAAAAACAATGATAATAGGTTGAGAATCCTGGAGGTAAGTAGTTCTGGCCTTGGCCAATCCTTCATCAAGATGTTGGTTTTACAGCTTACCAGAGAGATAGACAGCTTCCATTTTACAGCAGTCCTTGTTGCTTGCGTAGTAACCCATACATGCACAGTCTGACTCTGTGTTATCTCCTAGTGGCTGGACAACATAGAGGTTTAGAAGTATATTACAATCTTTGAGCTAACAGATCCAGGGTCTTTTAAATCACACAATAAAGCTCATAATTTTAGATCCAGAAATCATCAGTTCCATCATCACTGCTGACCTGAGAGCACCACATTACACTTGCATCACACAGAATATGTTTGTAGAGGGAAGACAACAAAGCGAAGACCAAGGCTTAAAAACAGAGTCTGTGGTAGGGCAAGAGCTATTCTTCCTCCCCACTGCAGCCTGTTACATGTGAAAAAGGTGCTTAGCTGCTTCAAAGACTTTCATGCAGGGCCCTCCCATCCTGTGTAGCATCTCACATGCCAACATGTCCTTGGGATCCACTAAGTCTTTAATTGGCTGATTTGCTTCTGAAAGGAATCACAGTCCAGGAGCTGTGATAACCAGGAAAGTCTATAGGGGCTGGTGGGACGGGACACCACACACCTGACGCTCAATAATTTAATTGTAACTGCTTCTCCCATCAGCATCTGAAACAATGTTTCCATGGTAACCATGACACCTTTAATTCAGCTGATAGGATGGCACAAACTACAGGATTCGTCTCCGGTTTGTTAGCTGGATAATTGGTCCTGCTGTGCAGGTTCAGACATAAGGAAAATGACAGCAGGTGTCTGTCTGGTTAGACATGGGGACCATGTTTATCCTTGGAATGGAGCTTCTGGATTTATTAAATGCACAAGAGGTTAGTTAGAAACCTGATTCACCTGTGGAAACCTGATTCACCATCATTATCATCTGCTGGCTAGAAACTTCCTCCTGCCTTTCATTCCCAGAGGATGTTGCATCAACTTGTCGTTATTCTTTGGGGTTTTCTCTCATGTTTCTGATACTGCAATTTTCATACAGCCAGGGCCTTCCAATCACACAACTGATGACAGAGCATTGTTGTAAAGTGGCTAGAGCAAATGCAGTGGGGGCCAGGATTCCTGGGTTCTATTCCTAGCTCTAGGACAGAGTGTTATCTGGCAGTCAGAGCAGAGGACTGCAAACAGGTCTTCTGCACTCTATTCCTAGCTCCCATGTGCAAAATTCAACTCTATCCAGAAGGACATCTCAGTGCCAATGGATGACGTGAGCACTCAAAGTATAACTTATGGAATGTGCAGGATTTGTGCTGGCCCTCTGGATGGAGATTCATTGCACCCACTGTGCTTATGTGCAAGTCTTTTCACCTTTGTTTACATCTATAAAATTGATCTAAAATGTCTGTTTCATGGGATTGCGTATTTATTTAATGTTTGCAAATTGCTCACCAGTGCAGAGGCAAACAAACAAACAGAGGGACCAATCCTGCTCTTAATTGATATCGGCTGCAAAGCTCCAATTAAATTCAATGAATCCAATTTATAAACAGTTTCAATACAAGCTGATTCTCAGTTATTCATGCATTTATTTAACACTGTATTTATTGCGTGCTGTATTTATTGGGGAAATACTGGCCCTTCTGAGGTCACAGGAAATTTTGCAATTGACTCCAGTGGGGTAATGATTTCACCTTAAGAATGTGTAATTTGTCTGAACAAAATAAAAATGTGTAAATTTAAAATTAGAGATGGTATTGAAATGAAAAACTTCAAGCAGACAGGGATCTGAATTCACTGCTATAACTTTAATGGCCCTATACATAAACCTTATCCGGATATTCCCAAACTTAATGAAAGTTTAGATGTAAATTTATATTTAAACAGCGTAGACCCATCTCTATTTCAAATATTTGGAATATGTGTGTGTGTCTGTTGCCTAGAAGCAGATCTGCTCAACTATGTGTTATAGGGCAAAATACATATATCAGCTAAAGGAGATTCTTTAGGATTCTTATAGAGCAGGTGGCTCTGAATTCTCTCCTTGTTATTGTGATGCTACTATCAGTGTGCGGCACAGTGAGAAATATAATAGCATAGGTAGTCACAGATTATATTACATTATAAGCAATACAATTTTTAATAAATAAAAGTCTTAGTAGAAATCATTTCATTCAATATTTCCTAAGCTTTAAAATCCCGCCCCCACCCGCCCATTTGCTAATGGTTATGTGTGCATGTGGATGGGAAAGGGAGGGCCTCTCTGATGGCTCAAGACTTGATTCTGCTCATCTTGTTCTTTTGGCATCTTACACAGCTTTTCTCCTGATGCTTAATAAAATCTAAACAAATATTTTGCTGTCAGCTTTCCCCACATAATTTATTTTTCTAAAGCAGAGGAGTCACAAATGTCAGTTTCATAAAATTGTATTACATGAATGGTGGGAGAGGAGAGGGAGAAATCTGATATTGTGAATGACCTCAATAAAATATACATGGCTGAGAGTAACAGCATGTTTCACTGAGAACAGAAGCTTCTCACAGCAAATTCCTCTTCAGGAAGATTTTGTCCTCACAGGCTAAAAGGTAGGGGGCAAATCCTGAAGTCCTCTGCCAAGCTGTGATCTCTCTAACAATTATGCATGTGCTTAAATGTATGAACTGTGAGTAGTCCCATTGAAGTCAATGATTGATTTCTATGGGCTACTTATAAGAGGAGATGATTGGAATTTTTTCCCCAGGAAAATGTTGGCATTTTAATAAAAATAATCTTTGATGTTTGGTTTTCAGATGAAAACTTTTCATTTTCACCTTTTAGATGAAAAGAAGAAAAAGTTTCACAGAAAGCAGATAAGAAAATAACCTACAACCCCCGCCCAAATTCTGATGGAAAACTTTCAACCCTTCCTATCTGTAAGATCTCTTTCTGCCCCAGAACAAGAACTGATTTCTATAGGACCAGACTCAAGCCCAAGGTTAAATACATGAGTAAGTCTTTGCAGGATCAGCCCCTCACAAAAGTAAATGGGCATTTTGCCCAGTTAAAGAGTTTGCCCAGCTTCAGTGCCTAATACTGATCTCTCTTGAATTCATTTACAGTGCTCGGTATTGGAGATGGTACCAAATGGCCTTATGGTTTAAGGCACTGGACTGACTATCAGGAGATCTGAGCTCTTTTCCTTTATCCCAGACATCCTCACTCGCCATGGCTAAATAACTTAATTTCTTAATAATAATAAAAAACAAAAAAATAACAATGCGTTCCCATCTGTAAAACTGATCGATAATGCTCCCCATGACTGCCTCATCTATTTAGATTTTAAGCTCTTTGGATCCAGGATTGTCTCTTGTTATGGGCATGTGCAGCTCCTTGCACAGTAGAGCTTTGATCTCAATTGGGGCTTTTAAGAGCTGCAGTAATGCAAATAGTAATGGACCAGATCCCCCAGCTGGTGTAACTCAGTGTAACTCCATCAGCTACACTGATTTACACCAGTTGAGAATCTGCACCAGCATGGAATCAGAATCAGACTGTAATAAGGACTTCTGAATTTAGCCCCACTTTATGTCAATGACTTTAAACTCATTTTCTATTATAAATGGCCTTTATTGTAACAGGCTTAATTTAGTCCAGATTACATTTGAATCATTTTTATGTGCACAAAAATTACAGCTAATTTGCTGTCACTTTGGGGTACCGAATAGAGACTTGTTATGAAAGATCTTCACACGCTCAGAAGATCAGTAATAGAATTTTGGGATCAGTTCTGCACGGTGCTGAGTGCCCGGAAGTCCCATTGGACTTCAATGGCAATTGAGAGCTCTCAGCATCATGCCCATTGTGACAGTCTCCTATAGGCTGCCAAATGAAATCCAGCACAAGTCAGTGACTGATTAGCATCTGATGGCTGGGCTCTAGCTGATGTGCATTGTGTTGGTGGGTCCTGGCCAAGTTCTCAGTGGACAAGTTGCTTATTACACAACATTCACAACCACAATAGTCACTTGTTGGCAATCTCAGCAGAGGAACCATCACAAGAATTGAGAGAATAATATTTATTGGGGAGGGGAGGTGCACTTATATGCACACATACTTGTGCAACCTATAGTAGTAGAGCAGTGGTTCCCAAACTTTAACAACCTGTGAACCCTTTCCACTATAATGTCAAGTCTCGTGAACCCCCTCCTAAAAATGAATATTTCCAGGGATTTTCTCCTTTACCTGAGTATAAATTATAAAAAGCAGTGATCTTGGAAATATAAAAGTTGTTTTTATGACATGCTTATTACACATTATTTATTATTAATTATTATTTATCATTACAGTATTTTTATTACATTATGAAAACAGCAACACTCTTCCAAGATCTCACTTTCGGAGCTTGTATCACTTTGAATAAGCCTATTATAAGACAAGGCTCCTATGTTTCATCAAGGAGTATCAGATGTGAAACAGCATAAATGTATTTAAGAAGCCAACTCAAACAGTTCCTTCTACACAAGCATTCAGGTCTTGCGCAGTCCCGGCAAACAACGCATGTTACAACAAAGCTTAAACTTGTTCTTCATAATAATTTTAAAAATAATACTAGCTGCCTATTTAATTTTAAAAACAGCAAAAAATATCCGCTTCCCTTTTCATTTCTTATAAGGAGTCTTGAAGTTTAAATCTCCTCAGTGTGATAGATATGCTTGCTTTCGTCTGCTTAGCTCTTGGAAGTCCAGGGGCTCCAAGCTCCTGGCCCCGTGCTGCCCGGGGTCCCTAGGGACAACTCTGTCTGCCATTAGGGAATTTTTTCCCCGAGAACCCCCTGTAACATTTCATGAACCTCCAGGGGTTCATGATCCGCAGTTTGGGAACCACTGTAGTAGAGTGTAGCTCTTTGTCCCCCTCTAGTGGCTAGATTATGTCTAGAGCTTGATAAGTGTTACTGGCTCTACTCTAAAGGAGCTGTTCCTTTAGCTCACACAACAGTGAATGCTGCTTTTGGATCCAGAAGTTCTAGGTTCAATCCCAACTGACCCACTTCCACAATCTTATTTCTGTGATACTTGTCCTTCCTCTCCCCAGGATTTCCATGCCCTTTATTACCCTCCCCCTACTCATCACGGTATTATGTATTTGTATAGTGGTAGCACCTTGAGGTGCCAGTCCTGGATCAGGTCCCCATTGTGCTGAGTGCTTGTATGCAGATGTATGACAAAAGGCACTCCTTGCCCCAGTGAGCTTTTTGGCACTCAGCATAATGGGTCCTCTGTTTTAACCTCAGGACAGATACAGCCTGGGTTCTCTCAGGTCAGGTTCACCTTACCCCCACACTGGCACAATTTATTACATTTCTCTGGACCTAATCAGTTTGTTACTAATCCAGCCAGCCCAATATCCTTCGAACTATATGACTGCTCACAATCCATAAAGTCATCCTGGATTTAATGGTGATTAATGCCTAAGGCCCAAATTTTGCAGGCCTTACTAGAGCAATAGTCTCACTGGCTTCAAAGGACCTTTTTTCTGTATAATGACTGCAGGATTCAGCCCTAAGAATATAGGAACCAGCCCATATGCAGCCGAATTCTGCTGTCAGTCACACTCGTGCAATCCCACTGACTTTAGAAGTCATGGTCCTATTTCTGTCTGGAATTACACCAGTGTAAATCACCAGTACCACCACTGACTTCAGTTGAATTATTCTGGATTTACACCAGTGTAGCTGATAGAAGACATTTACCCCCAAGGTCTAACTGAGAGCAAAATTTCACCAACAATATTATCTTGGCCAATAATCACAGGTCAGTAACAGAAGTGATTTTCAATTCTTTGACCCATTGCCCCAGTCACCATAACTGGATGGAAACAACAGAGCAAGTGTTTAACCTTGAAACACTGACTGCGTTCGGAGCCCTTCTGCCTGTAAGCCTGTGCTCTGCACATCCAGTTACAGTAGCTTGAACTTGGAGAAAGTTGGGAGGTTCATGCGGGGGTCAGACTGGAACAATGACAACAAAAGAGGTGACACTCTACTCAAGGCTCTGCCTGCAATGCAGAATGGCAGCATAATTCTGCTTAAAAAAAAAAAACGAAAACAAAAAAACCCACACAACCCACACCACGCACCAGTGAAGTAGCTAATTAGGTTGACAATGGTAAAGAAAAAGAGTATAAAGATCTCTTTGGGGCAGGACCATCCTTGTTTTTCTGTATTTGTACAATGCCTAGTACAGTGGGACCCTGAACCACGATCAGGGGCCCTAATCCTTACCATAATATAAATGATTTTATTCAATAATAATAATAATTAAATAATAATAGATTGGCCAGTAGGCAAGACAAGATGGTCACAATTGTCTACATTCCCCACATTATCCTAACAATTTGGATACTGGCACTGTCTCCTGTAATGGTTTTAAATTTCACCTTTCTATCAGGAGCTTTCCCCACCGTCTCTTCATCTCAGATATAATTTTATCAATAAAGATAGGTTTGGTGCCTTCTTGCTTTCTGCTAATGGAATACTAGGGAAGTGAACCAGAGATGAAATCAGGTAAAAAGACAGTGCCAGAGAGCTGAGAGGTTACTAGCTGCAAACACCTGATATCATTTGCATATTTACCATCAGGACACAAAATGACTGTAACTGTCACTTGCATACATTAGTGACACTGCCTGCTTTCCTGGAGAGCAGAGCTGCTTTCAGCCAGGATGGCAGTGGGAAAGGTATATGGGGAAAGTTTTCAATCTCAGCATGGCATTGTGTGTGACTGACAGAATGGGGACATATTCGCATACAGTAAATGTGTTGTGCTAGGGTTCGTAGTGGTAGTGGCAGGGGAGGGGGGGGGAAGAGCTGGGTAGGAGAGGAAATTATCTTAATAGAATGGTACTGATATTTCTGCAGATGCCACATGTCATCTGCAGAGCTTATCCTAGCATCTATGAAAACTGCAAATTGAAGGCATCCGCTTTTAACTCCTCTGGGTTTCTGGTATAAATTATATCTCAATTTTCAGCTGAGTTATAAGGATGAAATAATAATAAATAATAAGAAGAATTAATATTGGGCTATGCTATAAATACCTGTGTATTTCCACTTTAGCATGCATATTAGCTATAATGAGTGTGCTTTTTTAACTTTAAATTTTTCTGTTTTACAAGCCTTCACTTCAGCATAATGTGCTCATAAAACACAACAGCAGTACAATGTGGAGAGGGCTAAATTAAAAATTAATGGGCCCTGCCAGAGCTTGCATTTTCTGAGCCAGTAGATGATGGAAGAAAAGAGTGTTTTCCCTCCATCCAGGAGCACGGGCTACATGAAACCAGCGAATAGCTGTGGGAATGCGTCATTCTACAGGTACGGCAAACACTCAGTGGGCCTAATTCTGTGTCACCCTGAAACTTGTGTGGTTATTTCACCAGAGCAAAGTTTGGTAGCATTTCACACCCACATCAGCTAAGCAGAACCAAGTGCCATCATTACTCAGAAAGAAATTCTCCATGAGCTATGCAGGGTGGTACGAGAAGTGTTTTAGTAGGTGGCATTCATCCCATACATCGATGATGCGGTAGTACTATGCACTGGATCAATAAACCTTATTTATTGTGGCTCAATCCTGCAAAGTGCCAGGCACCCTCAGCTGCCACTTTGCATGACTGAGCCTTTGGTCTTTAAAAATGCCATGTATGTGCCAAAAACAACAAGCAGTCTGGTGGCACCTTAAAGACTAACAGATTTATTTGGGCATAAGCTTTCGTGGGTAAAAACCTCACTTCTTAGGATGCATAGAGTGAAAGGTACAGATGCAGCCACTGCATCTGTAACTAACTTTCACTCTATGCATCCGAAGAAGTGAGGTTTTTACCCACGAAAGCTTATGCCCAAATAAATCTGTTAGTCTTTAAGGTGCCACCAGACTCCTTGTTGTTTTTGTAGATACAGACTAACACGGCTACCCCCTGATACTTGACATGTATGTGCCAAAGTGAAGAGTTAACCCTGTTATCTTATCTGACCCTTAATGGAAACTTTCCCACAGAGTTTAATGGGGATGAAAACACTAGTGATCTACAGGAATTAAATAGGGTTCTATAGAAATTACTGTAAAAACTATTTGAACATGATCCTTTTATGGAATTTTAAAACTAAACTATAGAATGTAATAGAGAATTATATCCCTGCTATAGAATCCTATAGGCTGCTTTAAAAAGTCAACACAGAGTTATTTCATTTTCATTCAACTGTATAAGGCTTTTTCATAAGGGCCATCACAATTTGGTTAAATGTGTTCCGTCTTCCTAAAATTCTCACTCTGGGACCAGATCTTCAGATGATGTAATTCAGCATAGCTCCACTGAATGGAACTACTCCAATCTACACCAGCAGAGAATCCTGCTCATTGCATCCATTTGATAAGATATTCTACACTTCCTATTATAAACTACTGTGTATTGTTAAACTGTGTAGTTCTGTTGTAGATTGTTAAACAGCTTCCATATTTCACCCTAGAGTTGGTGGCATTTCAGTGGTGGGTAAAGGGATTCCAGCATGCAATGTTTATGAAGTGCTTTGAGATGGGTAGAGCTATTGAAATGTATAGTATTGGCATTTTAATCTTTGTCACTAGGTTCATCTAGCATCAGCAAACCCTAGGCCTGTGTTCATTCACAGACCATGCATTGGAA
The DNA here is from genome assembly GCF_013100865.1 of Trachemys scripta elegans. Lineage (NCBI taxonomy): Eukaryota > Metazoa > Chordata > Testudines > Emydidae > Trachemys > Trachemys scripta. The sequence continues at coordinate 9,625,634 of NC_048318.1, read as the reverse complement.
ATATTCCTGCCTGCCCTTACAATTAGGTACAACACAGAGTGGGATCCTCTGGGGCTCTTTTGAAAGTGTGGAGCACCACTCTGATCACATACTACCTTCAGGCACTTTACTGGATAAAAGATGCATGCTTTTGTGAGTCATTATACACTTCTTTACTTGTCTGGACAAGTGCCGCCGTTGTCATCTTTCATGACATGACAGGACATGCTGCATTCTATCCCTCTCACTGCTGTTTCTCCTCTGTATCTAGCTCTTAGATCTCTTAGAATGCTCAATAATCTCTCAAGAAAAGTGAGAGGAGCCTAGTCCCTTGGAGATATTTTAGACTAGACAGGATAAAACACTGGGTTAGGTCAGTGTATTTTGATGGGAAACCTCTAAAGACAACCTAGGTGCTGGTGATTCAATAGCTGGCATTCCTCTTTCTGAGGCTGGGTCTACACTACCCGCCTGAATCTGCAGGTAGAAATCGACCTCTCGGGGATCGATGTATCGCGTCCCGTTGGGACGCGACAATCGATTCCCGAATCGACGCTCTTACTCCACCAGCGGAGGTGGGAGTAAGCGCCGTCAACAGGAAGCCGCAGAGGTCGATTTTGCCGCCATCCCTACAGTGGGGTAAGTCGGCTGCAATACGTCAAATTCAGCTACGCTATTCGCGTAGCTGAATTTGCGTATTTTAAATCGACCCCCCCCCCCGTAGCGTAGATGTAGCCTGAGTCAGAAACCAATAACCTAGTATGGAGTTACTGAATGTTGTGGTGCAGAAGTGTAGTCTTTTTCAGTTGAGTCCTAAAATCAAGGTGGTCCTGAAAACCTGTAGCCATTAAGACTCGGGGTGTCCTGGCCTGCTTCAGAGTTGGACGGCTACGTTCTTCCTCTAAATCCCCCTGTAATTTTAATTGAAAAAGGTGTTTTTCAACTTGCTGACATAAAGCTCTGATGTAGTGTGGCCCTGAACTGTCGAACGGCTTCCATCTTTCATTTCAGTAGTGGCTGCCTTTCAGCAGTGGTCCCTGTGTATATATGGAGTAAGGTCAAATCATACAGGCCGTGCCCAGGTAAAAATTCCCATTGACTTTGAGCAAGATTTAGCTTCAGATATGTAAGTTTCTTCAGAATCCTTCTCCACTTCTCTGTACCTTTTGAAACCATTTGCACCCATGCACAATAGATATAAAATGCTGCCACATCAGAATTCTCCACATGCTTACACTGATGGTAGCATTATACATGTACTTCGCCCGCATCTTGCGCAGGTGAAAATGACAACACAAGGCACAAGACAGTGAGGAATCTAGCCCTATGAGTCTTCTATATGTTGAAGTTTACAAGTACATTAAAGTATCTCGTTAAGGCAGCTGAATGCCATATTTTGAAAGATTTTTGCCTTAGAAATTACCCTACTTTCAAGACCAATGTCTAATTCCCCCATTAACCCACACAGTTCAAAGTAGCTTCAAAGGAACACACGGCCCAAGGAAAACTGTCAAAACAAGATTAAAAAACACATCGTGTCTTGAATTTAAAAAAAAAATATATATATATATATGGAGCTTTATCCCCCGTCACTGAAACAACAAGCCCATGCTGGGGGGTTTTGTGAACATATCTAATCACTGCAACACAGCTAGATTAATCAGCTGGTACAATAGAATTTGGTTGTGTGTTGCTGGTCCTCCTAAGATTGACACTACTGGCTAAAGTCAAGCTGCCACCATGTCTACTAAAATTAAACATTATTATGATGGTGCAGCCTTTTACAGGAATAGATAATACAATTGTGCAGTATTTTCTTAATTCTAACAAGTATTCACACCAAGAAGAGCCACAACTATCCCAATGGTATTCTTATCCTTTTTTTATTAATTTTCTATGCAGCTTTCATGCGAGTGATTTCTTTTTGCTCACAATGTTCAGAGGGTGAAATCAGACCTCCCTGACCCTGAAGATCAGCACAAGGCCAATGCACAGCTTCAGAGGCTCAATGACTGAGCAGGGCAAAGCCCTAGTGCTGATCCTCTGCACCGATAGGAATTGCACCAGGCAAAATAAAAAAAATTATGTGTTTGCATGATTTGCATGGAAGTGTGCACAACACTAGAGCTGGTAAAAAGAATTGAGAATGATTTGGTGAAAAAACTCAAAGTTGTTTCCATTTCATATGGATCTATTTTCTGCAACATTCAGTGATATTAAAAAAGTATATTTAGCTGCATTTTAATTGATCACATTTTTATATAGTCATATTTTACCCACTTTTACTGGGAGCATTTTTGTAATTATTGAAATTTTTCATTTACCAACCCCCGTCCACCCTTTTTCTTACTGAAAACTGGGGTTTTGGTAAATGTAGAACTTCCCTGATAATTTTGATACTTATTTCAATAGTAATTTTAATTAAATTTGGATACAAATACTAAAAATCTTGCTGAAAATTTCACATATCTACAATTTTCATTTTATAAAAAAGGACTTTTTCAACAACTTTGTGTGTGAAAATTTCAACCAACCCATTTTATCATCATCTTGAAATCTCTGTGATGCCTCAGCTTGTGTTTTTTAGAATCTCCATTCACCCAATCAAGAACACCCCATGACAGCAGTGACCAATCACAGACATGAACAACAAACAAACAGCAACAAGCTAAAGACATACTCAAACTGCACCATCCATGAACAACCCATAGGGTGCAATATGTTTGAGCAAAGACTTTGTGGAATAATTTCAAATCATACATACATTTGTAAAAATCAAGTCTGTTCAGAGGTCAGTTGTAAAAGAAGAAAATGGCTAAATTCATCTCCATTCTGTTTGCTTCTTGCTCCCTGGAGAATCTCCAAACATAACTCAGTCTCCTGGACTTTCCCCCTCTAACTGCAACGTCTTGCTTTTTTATATGGGGGAAATCATCTGTCTCAGCCCAGATATGGCTCATCCTGTAGTCAGGGGGCTAGCTTAGGCCCAGGCTCTCCAGCCCAAAGGCAAACCACCTTCTTACAGTAACTTAGACTTCCTTGCATTAACTTAGATTTACTTGCACTGATGTAACTGCTCTATCCTACATAAAGGGAGCAGAAGGTAGGGGTAAAGTAAGGTGGATGTTACTTCAATTTACACCTTCTTCCTGTTCCTTACATATAAATTACACTAGTTTAGATTCCCTTAGACTCTGGCAGTGTGGGTGAAAGTAGCTTTAAGGAATTTCAAGTGCAAAGGAGGGGAAGGAAGTCTAATTTACACGGTCCCCTCAGAATTTGGCTCATCACCTCTGAATTTATGCCATTTCTCCTCATGGAGATGCTCACCCACAAGACCACTTTTCAAAAGAAGTTATTCCCTTCCTATATTTGCACCTAGAGAGAGGGAAAGAGCATCAGAGAAAAAATTTCCAAACACTGAACATTTGTTCCACCAACTCACCAAACCAGTGGACCTTATGCTGCTTGTCTTCCACCACACCTGCTGCAGGTCCTCATCCTTTCAGTTTGCAGTGGGATCCAGGAAATGGTAGGGCATTTAGCCTTTAGAAGCATTCAAGCAGAAAGGTTCTGGAACATTCAACTGTGCAGCAGGGTGTTCTAATTAGAGGCACCTGGGACAATCAGGAGCATGGCCGTTGTGCCCTAATTGGAAGCACCTGGAATATTTAGCAGCTCAGCAGATGTGTTCTAATTGAAGGCACCTGGATCAATCTACTGGATGACCCTGGAGTGACCAGCTGCACAGCAAATCCATTCCAACTGAAGGTGCCCGGAATATTTAACAGCACAACAGGTGCAATCTATTCGCCTGAGTATGGAATATCCAGTGTACATCAGGTGCATTCCACCTACCATAAATATACTGGGAATAGTCAGCTGCTATCAAATGATAAAATTCCTATTCTCATGCATGTGGAATATACCATGCAGGCCAGAGTTCATCACAAGAAACAGAATGAATCTGCTAACTAGGGCACACTGAGCCATGTGTTGGTTTGCAAAGCAATGTCAGTGCTCCTGTATGATCTGGACAGAATTGGATTGTCGCCACAGGTCCTGTAAAAACCCATTCATCTGGCACCAGGAGTCTGTGTGAACATGTTTCCTCTGGGAATAGAAGTGCACCAGATTGAGATCTATTGCCACTACATTGCCTTTCACTGTCAGCAGCAAGAAGGGTAGAGAGCACCACTTAGCATTGCTAACTTGCCTATTACTGTTCACAACGTGGAGAAAACGGTCACCTAGGAAACCATTACGGAGATCTGCTGGTGTCCAGGGATAAGGCTCAGGAGTGTATACATGTAGCAGTTACTCAGAGGCATCCACGGCTTGTGCCCTTTGGAGAACTGGCTGAAGAGCTAACTGTTTCCATAGAAACGTTATGGCAAAGCTTCCTCCCGGCTGTTCCACTTCCAAGTGCAAACTAAAAGGCCCAGTGATGGCAAATGAAGAGCAATAGGTATAAAGGGCAGCAGCTGGATAATGCTCTGGCATGAGTAGCAAGGAAAGGAGAGGGGCACAAGTTTCTTTTCCATCTTCTCAAAGCCTTTGATCTAGTGGTTGGCAAGCAGACTTCGATAAAGTCAGAACTGGTCTAATCTGTGCCTCTATCAGTCTATCCACATCCATATCTACCTATAGCTATCTTATTTGCCAATATCTATCCGCTGGTGTCCATTCCCTATCCCCTTGCAATCTGAGAATGAAATTCAGCCCTGTGCAGAACTCCAGGTACTTACATCCCACTGGTGCCTCAGCCTCCTTTGTCTCTCCACACAGGGCTGACTTTCACTCTTAAGTCAACATCCAAATGTGGAACCGGGTGCCCTAACTCAGGTATCCAAGACTGAAAAACCATCTCTCTGCTTCGTGGGTGAAGGACACTATACATCACTAATACATGGTCCATGGGCCTACAGTTATTCCTGTGAGTACCTGCAGTGCCCACTTTTTAAGATGATTCCTAGTGTATACAATTGAGGTCAGTGGAGTGATATAAGGGATGGATTTGGCACTTAGCGTCTACAGCCAATTCTATTTACTAGAAAGGGGTGAGAAAACAAACCTACATAGGTGAGTTATGTCTGTAAACACAATGAACTCATTCTGCCAGTGCCACCTGTGAAATATCAGTCTGGTTATGCAGGAGGTCTTTTTTGTGTTTTTACAATATATTCTACATCTCAGCACGTCCCTGGGGAAACAGATGGTAATATCCCAGAGAATGCCACTAAAAACAAATCAAAGAGGAGAAGAAAGCAAGAGAGAGAGAAGAGGAAAGTTGAGAAGTGAGAGAGAGATTTAGGCAGACACATGATTAATTAAAGGTAAATATATCAGAACAGAGAAAAAGCCTAAACAGGCAACAATGCAGTAGAGACTGGAGCTGGTAAGAGCTCCTGGAGAGGTCTCCCACTCTGGGGAATTCCTCAGAGAAGCCATTAGTGACTTAGACACCTGTTTTCTGTTCCTTATTTTATTTTTAACAGTTGGGTTTTCATTAGGTTTTTTCACAAGCTTTTTCACATATTTCCCCATCTCTCCCCGCCCCCAAATATTTTATACCTTTTTCATCTGTTCCCTCTAAATCCCAACTGACAACTTCATTTTTTTCCAGTTTGGGTCTCTTATAAATAAGAGCTCAGATAGCACTCCAATTAAAATAAAAGCAAAACATGCAAGTCAGGGAGCAATTTCCTCTCTTGATGTTTCAGGAGCTGAATGTAATTTAGGTTTTTATAGTAGTGTGGCTGGAATTTTTATTTATTTCCAGTGTACAATTCTTTCTGTGTCTCTGTTCTCAACACACCAAAGTGTAGAGTCTTTTTGTCCAGAATATATGATCTGGCAGGCCAAAATCCAGACTGCTGTTCTCATGCGGAGAACCAGTCAATCGTCGATGCAGGAGTTTGAGTTAACTGGTGCCATAATAACATAATAAATGCATATTCTAATTCTCTCATCTCCACCCATGTGCCAGCCCCTCTGAAAACACACAGACACAGTTTTGGCCCCACCACATATGCACATCCCTAGTCAGCCACATTGAATACACATGCACCTGCACACACAACCCTGGCCCCATTACTTACACACATCCCCCAAGTGATGGCCACATTACATAACCACACATGCACACAATTGGACGATGGCTGGATCTCAGGGATCCTGGCTCCTCAGGTCAATGGGTCCTGGAAGCAGCAGGGAGTCAGAGCAAGAGAGGAGATGAATCATCTGCTGAATGTCCATTGGTGAGAAAACTTGGAGCTAGGGCCATTCTGCCTCAGGAAAATCCAAGAGTCAGAGGGGGGGAGAGAGGCTGATGGAAAGAGACGGATGCAGGGTGAAGAGTTGTGTGAGGATAGATCAGGGAGGCTAAGTAACTGAGCTCGGTGAAAGTTCAGGGCCCTTGGGAGGGGGAAGGTTGTGGTTATGAATATGACCCTTTGAATATATGCTGCTTTCCAGGGCACCTAGATACTACAGTGCTGGTTGCATCATACGTGCATTGGAGACTAACTTAGTTTAAATATGACTGACTGACAGACGGACAGCAGGAACCAGGTAGAGACAGTCTGTTTGGAGGTCCTGGTGGGATTTGTTTGTTTTTGGAGTGGCCCGGTTTAATTATAATCCACCCTTGCCTTTTTATAACAGACATGACAAAAGCGGTGAATGATCAGGGATAAAAGCGGGCCAGGAGCCCTTTTTGTCTTGGTCTCCTGCCAAGAGACCATTATCGTCTGGTAACAAACAATACCTGGATGTGACTCCAGCTGTATTTCTTTCTTGTGCTAGAGGCTACCTTGCCTGTCTCTCTCTTTCTCCCCAATGTATTACCTGGCAAAATAGTGGAGCCAGACTCTTCTACATGACTGCTTTCGTACGCACAGCCTGAAAGCCCCACAGGGGACTTCCTCTTGAAAAGCATCTCACTTTCCACGTTCTGCCCTGCCGTGCGGTTGGAGCAAAGGATTCACTGCTCTTCTGCATCTGGCAAAGAACAAAGTATTTCCAACCGTCTTCTAGCCTTGAGATGCCTGAAGTGTAATAGATCCTGTGCGGAGAGTCGCCAGTGGGCAAATTTCAGCCAAATTCTTTAGGAGTGAGATAAGATACATTTTTAGTTTTCACTACCTGAAAGCACATTGCTAACATCCTCCAAAAAGACTTTTTTGCCACCAAAAGTTTACAATATAGGGCCAGATTCTACTTTCAAATATGCTAGTATAAACTGAGAATAACTCCACTGGTATCAGTTGAACTATACCAGATACACACCATGGTCATTGAGAGCAGAATGTGGCCAACTTTGCACAGACATAAATGACTGCACAAGGTGCAAAGGCAATGGATCACAGAGACCCTATCATATATATTTAAACACACAGGGCTTGATCCACAAAGGCCCACAGGCATTGCCAGACTGGATCAGACTCATGGTCCATCTAGTCCAGGCTCCTGTCTCCAACAGTGAGCAGCACCAGATGCTTCAGAGGATAATGAAGGAAACCTCTCATTAGGCAGATGTGAGATAATCTGTCTCCCACACTAAATCTCTTTCTAATCTCTAATAATTAATAGTTAGAGATAGACTCAAGGCCCGAAGCAGGAGGTATCATATCTCTTTAACAAATTTTGGGTATGTCTCTGGAAATAGACATAATTCTGAATATTCTTGTTAGCCATATAAACATCCAATCCCTTTCTTAAACTTGCTAAATTTTTGATTTCAGTGACATCCCTGAGGCAATCAGTTCCATAGTTCGATTATATCTTGTGTGGAAAAAGTATTCCCTCCTTTGGTTTTAAATGTGCCAGCTTTCAATTTAGTGGAATTCCTCCTTCTTCTTGTGTTATGAGTAGAACTAGTCAGGAATTTTCCATCAATCAGAGTTTTTTTAAAACAGAAAATGAAGTTTTCACAACACTGAATTTTTCTAAACCTTTCCCATATTGAAACCCTCTTTCCCATACCAGGACCTGCTCCAAGAACCAGCCTTTTCATCTGGCTGGGATCCAGCCAACACAACCCTGCCATTTAGCAACATGAAAAGAGAAAGATGGTCATTAATCTTGGCACCTGTTCATAGCCCCCCTGTTTGAGAACTTCTGGTCTAGAGGTAAGACTGGAAGAATGGGAGTTAAGACTGTGGGTTCTCTTCCCAGCTGTCCCCTCACTCATTGTGTGACCTTGGGGAAGTCACTTTACCCATCTGTGTCACATTTTCTCCATCAGTAAAATGGGGATAATAAAATGTATCTATGCCCCAAGGGAACTGAGAGGATAATGCTTGAACAATATTTAAAGTTTTGCAGATGAAAAGTAATATATACAAATGCAAATTACTATAAATAAAATAATAATGAATAAATATTAAAAAAAGCCTATTGGCCTGACTCTCCACTGTTATGCACCTAACAGTAATTTACAGTGTGTGTGTAAAATGCTACCATATTAGTAATCTCCATTTAATTATGCCAGAGGTAGCAATTGACATCTATATTGCACTCACCTTGCAAAGCGGCAAATGACAACACAAGGTGCAAGGCACTATATTTAATTAGTAGAGCTGTGCCCGATCTGCAAAATTCCTGGCTTTGGTTTAGTCCAATTATAGAGATGAGAAGCAGCCACAAGTAATATTCAGAACAGATCCACGTTCAGATTCTTAACACTTGATTTCTCTGAGGCTCATCTCTAATTTTTAAATAAGCGGAAAGAGCTTTTTTAATTAGGTTATAATATTAATCTTAGATCAGTAGGGCAAACTATTCACAGTGAACAATGGATTGAGTACAATTCACTGTTTTCTCTGTGAATTGTCCAGGAACAAATTCCATAAGTTTACTGGTTGTACAAAACTATTTGATTTGACACAGATCACTTGACATGTTTGTCTAACTGGTTGAGTGTAACACTTAGAATCAGACTTTATAAATCTGAAATTTTCTTTCTGACAATATTCTCCAGTATATGCTTAAAATTTGCTAATTCCACCAAATTTCCTGAAAATTTATTTGCTAGAACATTTATGGAAAAGCAAACTCAAAAGGGATGTGAATATTGGCTAAGTGGACAGGGGTGAAGATTCAAATGGATGATCACAGATAATTTTTTGCCGTATTTGTCCAGTTCTACTTAGAGCTGAGCAGGATCGTCTGCACTGAACAGAAGTGAGTTCCTACACAACCTACGTTTTCAAAAGTGACTTGTGATTTTTGGATGCCCAACTTGAGACATCTTAAATGGGGCCTGATTTTCAGAAGGAAGATTCTCGGCATTTTTTTAAAAAAGCAGAGCCCTTTTAAGGCATCTTAAGTTTGCCCCTCCCCCCCCAATCAAGATCCCCAAAATCACTAATCACTTTTGAAAATGTAGACCTCCCAACCTGCAGAACATTAAGACTCTGAGGCCATACAAACACTAGTATAATGGTTCTTTTCTCTCCTTTTTAGATCTGAATCCAGCTTGCACTCAGGTGGGAGTTGTCACCAGTGCATTCTATAGGAACCTCTACACCTTCCCAGGAGCCCCTTTCCTGTAAAATAACAACCCCCCACATGAATATAAAACTTCATTTAGTGAAACGTGTTACCTTTGCCCAGATAGCAATGATTTTCTCTCATAACAAAAGAAAAGAACTTAACATCTGAGAGCTTGTCTACACATACAGACCTGCACCGGCACAACTGCATTGATGCAGCTGCGCCGCTGTAGCGCTTAGTGAAGACGCTACCTACAGAGAGGCAGGAGCTATGTCAACAGAAGAAGCCCTCCCATTGTCATAGCGCAGTGTGGATTTTCCACATTCCTGAGTGATGCAGTTATACAGACATAAGTCTGTAGTGTAACAGACCAAGCCTGAGACCCTTAGCTAACATCCATGAAAGATATTTCTGTGACAGGCAATCAGACATAGAAATTGACCTGTGGTTGCTTTGCAGTTTCTTTTCCCCTCAGGGAGGGATCCAATAAACAAAAACGTTTTAGCGGGAAGAAAATAATTAAATATTACTTCCTCTGATTAGTCACAGGATGATAGTGCCATGGCAATTATTATAGCTGGGATGGAGGTCTTGGATGATGGAACAATGGGGAATATTGATTTGGAGGAACTAGGCAGCAGGGAACACCCCATATATAGAGCTTTGTCTCTGCACATTTAGAAGCAAGCAGGTTGCAGATTTCACCGATCAGCACTTCCGAACTTGGAAGATGTATGGGCAAGTTCAGAGCTCATTCTTCAAGCTCACCTTGAGGCCATCAAATGGATGTTCTACTCTCTGCTCTGTTCTATCAGCAAATGGCCAGTACAAAGTTTATGAACCACTTAAGCCCTATTTTGAGGGGTTAAGTGGTTCATGGGCTTCTGCTACGGCTCTACACGGGGTGGATTTCATCGTCAGTAGATTGCCTAGAGTTCCCTCTCCTCTTCCAAGCTCTCGAGAAATTTCCATTCTTGGAATCTCATCTTGAAAGTGTTTCTTATTTCCTTTAGTCTATGACTGGCACTAAACTTCCCACTCTAGCCCCTCCCCATATCATTAGCTTCTCCAGCCCCCCTCACTTCATTCTCTCTACTCCTTTTTCCATCCCTGCCTAACTGTAACACTCACCTTCCTCTCCCTCATTACTGCTTTCTCCCATCTCCCCTGACTGTAACACTCGCTTCTCACAATGCTTCCCTCACCCTATAAATGCCTGCTACTACTCTCTGGAGATGGCATGCGAGAATACTGAGTTGTGTTTTCCCACCCTTCAAATTCCTGCTCTCTTCCCTTTTCTTCTGCTCCCCTGGAGCAAATTTCAATTGACCTACTATACATTCGGGGTAACTGGATTTACCAAAGTGTAACTCAGGGCAGAATTATCCAACCAAGCAGTGTGTTTTCTCTGTGCTCAACCTCCCTCCATAAAGGTTATTGTTGGAATAGTTAATGAGAATGAAACTGCCTGAAAAATAAACCTTGCAATACAATCAAGAGGAGAAGAAAACTGTAACTCTTGCACTTGAACTTTCCTATTACAGAGGATCCCTCCATTCCTTCAGTGACCCCAGGTATTACAGAATCATAGAAAATACAGATGGAAAGGACCTATTATGTCACCTAATCCATCAGTTAATAGAGGGACCAGGCATAGGAGTTAGATATCTACCTTGAGGCTATATCTCTAAAGATTCCAGCCTTTCCCATTCTGAAATTTCTCACCAATATATATGATATATTTATAACTTTTCCATCTTTTATTCTCTCTCTCTCTCACACACACACACACACACACACACACACACACACATACACACACAGCTAAGAATGCACCCTGACTCCCAGACCAGGGCCTAAACCACAAAATCATATTTCCTTTGATTTATATAGCTATAGATTTTTTAAAATGTCCTGCAAAAATCATTTTCCCAATAAACAAGTGAAAACTGAAAAATATTCACTTTTCAATATTCATTTTTCAGAAAAAAAAGTTTTTGTAAACTAAAAAAAACTACAAACATTTTTTTTTTACAAAAACTTGTTTTGTTGTTGTTGCTTGTTGTTTTTTAAACACAAAAAATATTTCGGTGACTGTTTTTCGTTGAAAAAAATGGGAAAAAAATTGACTAAAGTGAGTTTTCCATGACAATTTTTGTTTTGGTTGCAAAGCCATTTTTTGTTAAAAAAATGCTTTGATGAAAAAACATCAACCAGTTCTAATAATAATCCTTCCTTTCCCTGGATCTTTTTCGGTCTAGTCTGTTTAGATCAGTGGTTCTCTACCAGCAGTTTATATGCTGCTTGTGGCCCAATCAGCACACAGCTGTGGCCCATGTGACATCCTCAGGGCCATACAGGTAGTATATATATTGTGTGAATGCAGCCCACATAACACATAGAAAGCAGCATATGCAGCCCACAATGCTAAATAGGTTGAGAACCACTGATTTAGATTGTAAACTTTGAAGTAGGGTCTGTCTGCCCAGAACCTACAACAACATGGGCCACAATCAGGTGCAGTCAGTAGAATCTACCATAATATAAATAACAATTACACATATTTTACACTGTCTTCCACATTTTGGATTTGGGAAACAGCATGACTAAAAGCCTTAGTTCTACCAAACATGGCAAGTTTCTCTCAGTGTCATACACAGTCCTTAATTAGAACAAATGGTCTTAGCCATAAAATAAAAGAAAATTTATGATTTGGTGACAGCTAATCGTTTGCAAGAAACAACAGATGCACTTACAATGAAGATATATTTCATGTTTTTCTTGCAAAGTACTTCTAACTGACTGAATAATGCATTGTAATGATTACTCAAATAGTTCCAAATATGGTTTTAAGAATTTATAAAGCACTTCGTCCTCCATCCAGTCCTACGTGAGTACTACTTAATTTGTGGCATAGGAAAAAGAAAGGACAGGGTGATACAGGCTTTTCGTCCTACTTATGCTAGACATATATACATGGTGATGAAAAAGAAACATACATCTGAAGCCAGAGAGAGGAAAATCTTAATCTAACAGAGATTAAAAGGATAAGTGTAGAAGGCCTTTTTCTAGCATGATGTGTTCTAGCATGAACTTTATTGAGATAATATTTTATACTTACTGGGCTTGATTCTCCACTGCCTTGCAAGTTGTGTGATCGTTTATACCTGTGAAAAAAGGAAGGCACGAGTGTGAACTGCCACCACTGGTGAAAGTGACTGAAGAATTCTAATTTGCACTCATTGTATATAGATCATAGAATCATAGATGTATCTTACTACACAACATACAAGGAAGGGGAGAAACAGGTCAATCATTCCGAGCACATTTTATCTGTCTAGACACCTAGGGACTTACATGTTCCCCCTCATTGTAGTATCCATGTGCCTCACAAACATTAAAGGGCAGAGTCGGCCACTTTTCACTCCCATAGAGAAGCATTCACTCCATGAGTACTCCCATTCATTTCAAGAACCAGGTACTATTCAAAGGGATTAGGGGTGACAGAATCTGGTCCTTATGAATTCAACACCCCTTTAAGATAGGCATTTTAAAGATGCAGAATTGAGGCACAGAGAGATTAAAATGATGGCTCAAGAGAACACAGAGTAAGTATGGAAGAGTTGGGATTTAAACCCGGATTTCCTGTGCCCCAGCCCAATGTCATATCCTTCCTATGGCATCTCAAAGTCTGATACGGACATTAGTGAACTGAGCTACACAACATTCCTGTGAGCTACTGTTACTGCCAGAGATTATTGTTATCCCCACTTCATAGATGGAGAAACCGAGGCACAGAGAGGTGAGATGACTTCCCAAAGCTCACAAAACTCAGTGTCGATATCAATGATTATTTGGCTTAAGTAAGGACTTTAGGATTTTCCTCAAAAGTAACATGTATTTATATATCATTCCACTTTCAAAATGTTTTACAGTTATTAAATGCTAAATTCTTCAGTACATCTGACAACCTCTCAAAAAACATTAGGAAGAGATATTTCATAATTGCCCACTTCTGGATTTCTTGTGCCTTTTTCCAAAGCAGTTGGTGCTGGGCCAATGTCTGAGACAGGATACTGAACTAGATGGATCATTGGTCTAATCTGGTTTGGCAATTCCTATTTTCCTATTACTAGCCAATATCAGAAGCACAACAGTGGCTTAGATGCATCAATGAACTGATACGGCAAATCCTCTGTTCCTAAGACATTTAATTAAAGATATGTTAAAATAAATAGATGAAGGATTAAAACAATATACCAAACTCACATGAAAAGAACAGTGGTGATTAAGCAGTTAAAAACTAATTCCAGAAACAACACAGATGCCAGATACATCCCACACAGGGGCTAATTCTATAGGGCAGAACCTCCAATACATCACGCTGCAGCCTAATCAGCCTCAAAGAGTCTCCCAGGTATGAGTTTGTTGATAGAAACTGTTTGTTTGTTCAATGTACCTTGTCAATGTCTTGCTGACATAATAGTAGCTAATTAAAGAGGGACACCTGACACTTGCCTCAGTAACTGGGATGTGATGAGAGGCAGATCATCCCAATGCCCCTCTTCTTTGTTCTCCCATCACATAATGGATTCCTTTTACCCCAGTGCTTTCACCCCAGCTAACCTGGTCTCAGTATCATAAAAGATCGATTTCTCTTGCAATCTGTCATCCTGCATATTCCAAAGTACTTTAAAAAAAAAACCTACGAAGTAGCTGGGGACGTGTCTCAGAGTTGGAAATGTTTATTTTCCTCCTGCAGTTAGAACAAAAGGTAAATAACAAAGCATTATGGCAGTTTCTTCACAAAACACACCACCCCAGGGAACAGGACATCTCCTCTACACTAGCATTTGTTCCCAGCTTTCCCCTCTCGCAATGTACCATCTGTCTTACTTCAGCACTTGTGATATGAGACATTTTCTCCATCCCCCCACTGAAATGAGAAAATAATTTACAATCCATACTGACACAGCCATGGGTTTCCCATACACACTCTTTCATCAGCAGTCCCTAATAAAGACACCAATGACCACCTTCTTCTGAGGTAGGAAGGAAAGAAAGTTAGGGGGCCCAATTCCCAGAAACACTAAGTCCCCTTTTGCATGGTGGAAATTTGCTCATTGCAGAGGGCTAGCACAAACTAAATCCCTATTGAATGCTCAGCCCGGTGTTTCTCTTTGTCCAGAGGAATTTCATCCACAAGGACCTGGACCCCTTTCTCTGTCCATAAACCTAGCCTTCTATCATTTACAGTGTCTGCTCCCGCCCACCCCCTTGTGAGCCTGATCCTGCTGCCTCTGAACTCAACGGCAAAACTCCCATTGTCTTCAGCAGGAGCGGGACTGGACCCCTTCTGGTCTATGCACCGTATCCTGAACCTTTTGGCATTTCTCCAGGTTCGATGAATATTTCACCTCCCCAACCCCAACCCCCAGCCCATTTACATCAGCATAGTGCATCTGATCTTTTTGCCAGTCGCTAACACAACTATTATTGCCTGACTCTCATTCCCTCTGCATCATGGGAGCAAACGGGTCACTGAGGCAAGAAGAGAAAGATTCAACCTGCTGTAGACAGGTTGTGCTTAGTCCTCTCAGATCCTCCATTTTGGCAAGAAATGTATGTGCAAGTGTGGGGGAAGGATTCCATAAGTTACATTGAGCTGCTTTTACCCTACATATGGTTGAGGTTTGGGTAGTGAGGGGTCAGTCCAATAAATACAGAATGTGGGGGGGGAAGATTATCCAGTAAGTCACATAATTTGTTTTTTTAAAAAAGCTTCTATTGACAGTTTTCTGTGTCTTCCCCAGCGAACAGATGCTACGAGAGAGGAACAAGTAAACAACAAACACGCACAGCAAATCCAAGCACTACAGTCTGCTTTCCAGCAAGGTGACAGGAGGCAATAGAATGGGGACTTTTCCTACAATGGGTGATTGATGTATTTGACCCACCAGGGACATGTATAAACAAAGCCTGGGACCTCTCCGGCTAGATGCCCTAAATGTTCTTAAATAGAGCTAGTTATCCTCAGGTGTTATATTTCCCAACAAAATAAAAGCATCCAGACTTATTTTTATTCCATTTCTCTCTGCTCTGCATTCTCCTTAAAGTGAGCTTACTGCTGGTGAATAGTACCAGATTGTCAGACCATGAGACACAGAACAGGTATGTTAAGGGCAACAACAACGCAATGTGAGAGACATCATTTCCAAGGATGAGAGGGTGAAGGTCAGTGTCTATTGCTTATTCAGTCCTCAGCTTCTCTCCTGAGCCTGCCAACAAAAGGGTTCATCATTGTGCCTTGCAGTGGTGGCTTGTGACATGGTCTGTTCACACTTCATGTGGGACACCAAACAATCAGCAAATCCGGACAGCTTTCAGCCATTGACGTGTTAAGTTGGATTTGTATAGCGACCCTGGGCTAGATTTTCAGTACACCTCAGTACTGTGGGGTGCACAATGGGAGATGCTGGGTCCTGAACACTTGTTAAAATCTGGCCCTTATTTAGGTGCCTACATGGGAGCTGAGCTCTTCTGAAAATCTGATTTTATTTGTGGGTGCTGAGCCCTGGAAAATCTGGCCCTGAGCAATTTGGGAAATCTCGCCTCTAGAGGTGACAGTCTCTGTAGCTCACAACCAATTCCCTGAGAACTCCAGGCCCTTGTTAGTGAAAACAATGTATTATTTATACTTCCTTGCCCCAAGAAAGGAAGGGGATCTCTCCCTCTGATTTCAGCAGGGGAAGGAAAGTTGAACTCCCATCCTCTCCCTTCCCCTTTATTTTACCCTCTAATCATTTCCTGCTTCAGAGAGACCATAGTTGAACATCTCACAACACCTGTAGAGATTAAATGAAACATAGATAATTGCCATAATTTGCAAATTGATTTTTACTATTGTTTCCTTCGGAACTGCCATTGCCCATTCAGTTTACCAAACTTCTCCTGATTTATTTTTAGTAGTGATATTATAGGAGCACTACCACATCCCAACATGGTAGGCACTGTCTGTACAGTAAGAGATGTCCCCCTGCCAAAAAGATTTTACAATCTAAGTAGACAAGACAAAGGGGAGAGGAATGAAGCATAAGAGAAGCAGCAACTTGATCGAGGCCACACATGATCAATGGTAGAGCAGTATCATTTAGAACTCAGGTCTCCTAGTTCCTACTCTCGAGCTTTAGCCAGTAGACCATGCTGCCTGCCAAGCCAGCTGCACAGTGATGTACCCAGCGTTCTGTTAGATGCCTTGAAACCTGTCTGGCTTGAGGGAATCACAAATTCTCAACACCCTCTTGAAGTCATAAATTGTATTGGAACCAACAGGGCGATAATTGCTCGATGCCTTTGATTTAGCTTTCAGATGCTGAGCCATAAATAAATGGCTCAAGTCCTATTACTAACAAGGAACCAAACAATGTTCACAGTCAGATGCTGGGGAACAGCTACAGAACAGCTGGGATTAAAGGAGTCAATCATAAGTGTTGACAGACTATGTTGCTTTCATTATTACTATTTAAAGGCTGTGAACATTTTTGTTACAAGTGCCTTACATACTTCCATTTCACTTATCTGCATGACATTCTCTCCTCTCCTCTCCCCTTTCTTTTTCTGGCACATGGAACCCAATTAAATCACTTTCTAATTCATAATGTATTAAGATAATAATGGGAACTGAAGTTAATAGCAGTGAGACTGGAATTTGCAGAAGGCATTTACGTGCTTGTTTAATTAGGTACCTTGGGTTAGGATGCCTTTTCTCCAGCCCCCATGAGCAGTCATGAGAAGCGTGTACTGAATCAGACTTGGATAGGAAGAGATACCCAAGGTGTGATCATTCAGAGCCCTGTTACACACAAAGGTAAACTGGATCTCTGAAAATATACATCAGAGGTATTTTTTGTCCATTTGCCTCACTAATTAACTGCCAAAAGTTTCAAATCTGTCATAGAAAGCCAAGTCCTATTGACATAAATGGCTAGGTCCTCAGCTGGCATAAACTGAAGTTAATTGGAACTACACTGATTTATAACAGTTGAGGATCTGGCCCATTCCATTTATTGGAAGTGTCCAAAAGGGAGAAAGAGAAAGAATGGAAGACTCAGTTATTGCAATGGGTGTGTCAGAGACACAGAGATAGAGATAAATGATGGAGCCACAGAATAGATAAAGAAGTTCTAAAGGGCTACCATAGGTTACAATAATACTTTGAACTTCTATAGTGTCTTGCTTCTGAGGGTCTCAAGATGGTTTCTAAAGACTAAGGAATTATTCTGAGCCTCAGAACACCTCTGTGGAGAAGATCACTATTATTGTCTTCTCACTGGCCTCTTCAAAACATGATCTTTTAGGTGTAGTAGCTGAACAAGACAGATTAGTGGCATAATCATGAAGGGTAAGATCCTGCTGTCCTTTCTCAAGCAGAACTTCCATTGTCTGAGTAAGGGCTGTAGAATTAGGGCTTCAGATTGGATTAGTTTGGAGGAGCTCTGTTAGACTGCACAAGTCTGTCAAAAGAAGTAGTGGAAGCAGCATTGCTCCAGTGTTGAAAACTAAGTTGGGCAAAGAAGTGGAGAATGTACTGTGGGAAGAGCATTGTGAGTGCTCAAGGACAATATGGATGGACCTAAGAGGTTTTACAGTATCTCATTGCTACGAACACATGACATTATTTAAGTCCAAGAGCTCTCAGGGTGGCTTTATACATGCTTATACATGGTTTTATCCACTGGAGCATGGAAGGCATTGGGAGCTCATTCACTGATCTGAATGGAAGAGAATGAATTCCTGGCCAGGTGAATGTCTAGATAGTATTTTCCCCACTTTCTGCCCACCAGCATACCTTTATAATTATATTGCAGTGCCTCTTGTAACAGCTCCTACGTGGTGGAATTACAGTATATAACAAGTGTGTCAGTTTCCAAGCGAATGGCTTGCAGTGTTTTCTCTTTGCCAATTTCACCTTCTCCCCTCCCTTGCTCCTCCCTCCTCTTTTAACGGAGTTATACTAGATCCCCTGAACAAATGAGAAAACAGAACTTCTCTGCATTGTGTTACAGAGGCCTGGGGCAAACCTGCTTAGCATTTCCTGTATCACATTTTGTTATCCTTTATCATTAACCTGCACTAATCTCTGTAGACAGAGAGCCAAGGGGCAGAAGAGACACTAACACCCTTCCCATCTTGTCGATGCCAAAATAATTAAACTGGTCCCTCCGGGTTCTTAGTGCCTCCTTGTGCTCTTTTGCAAGGTTGTTCACTCGGCGGTTGAGAGATTTTATTTGTTTTAATGGATTGACAATCTTACACAAGCCAAAGCTGCAGAATCTCTCCTTCTAGGTTACAAGATGCATCCACAAATAGCTCCTGATAAATTAATGCTAATTCTTTGTACTGCTATCACTTCTCCCAAGGCAGGATTACAAGGACCTAAGGAAACAACAACAGGAAATATTCTCCTTTCATTTACCCTGGTGCAACCCGATTGACATTACTGAGGTTGCACCATTGTAAATGGAAGGAGAATTTGTCCAAAAGGAAAGAGCTATACTCTCAGAAACATTATGGATAAGTCCCACTTACACTATGACTGTGACTTTCAAAAGCACTCAGCTCTGATCAAACTTCTTCTATCAAAGTCAGTGGGAGTTTTAACTTGTACTTTCAGTGGATGTGTAGTTCGACCAACTCTGGCCCCTTTTGAAAATCTCACCCTAAAACTACATTCAGGTCCAAAAAACTCCTAACAAAACCGTTGTGCCCCAACCTGCGCATAGAGGATCTATCTGTGTCTCTGTAGCTAAATTTAAAGCCTGGGATTGAGAGGGAGGTAAGTACTATTAGCCTCTGCACTTTACAGAAGGGTAATGAAGCACAGAGAGATTGATCTGTAACAGAACTGGGCACAGTACCCATATCGTCTGGGTACTCTGATCCAAAGCCAGTGGGCTTTGGATACGGCCCCGGAATCCCAGTCCCATGTCTCAAATGCAAGGGACCCGATTCTCAGTTACACTGAGGTCACTTTGTAGAGCTCTGGACTTGTAAATATGAATCAGACCCATGAACGTATTTGCTTCCAGGGATTCTGCTGTTGCACCAAGAGAGGAAGTATCACTTCTCCGATCCCCAGGAACGAAACCTGGGACATTCCTTGTCCACAGTGACCAAGGCATTCTTTAAACATCCCAGACACATCCTTTGGCTTGACAGCTCCTGTGGGGTGCAGTATTTTCCCAACTATACACCTTGATCACCTTGATCGATTGGTCCATCAGCCCTCACAAAGAAAGCGCTGATCCCAACACGTCAGTTATGTTGTTCTAGCCAGTCCTTCAGTCACCCGCTGGCCAGGCTGTCAATGGCACCAACTATACACAGGACACTTTATTTTTGTTCGCAGTTGACGACATGAAGAAATGCTTGAGGAGGGGGAGAGGACAAAGACTCTCCTGAACCTTCTCTTTTAAGAGTTGCTCTGTCAGGCAGCTGTCATTACTTCTCACTAACACAGGGTCTGTTTTTTACTTGTCAGGTGCATGCTGCTGCATTCCAGCTATGGAAAACAGACCACCAGGCTGAGGCCAAGGAATCCCATGGTTTGATTTCCTGCTGTTGTTCAGTAATAGAAATCAGCCAAATCCAAACAGCCCCAATCTTCCAGTTCAGCCATAAGGCCGTTCTAAATTATGCTGAGGCTAACACTGTTCAAAGCTGGACCAGGATCAAGGAAGCACAAAGATGGTTTAAAGTCACTGAACACCTTCCGGGTCTGCACCCTCCTGGACGTCTATTAAGATTGAAGGTCCTGGACCTAGGAATCCAGTCTCCCAACCCCCTCAGATTTACCCAGCTATTATCCATGTTTGCATATGGGAACAGTAATTATACATACGTAATTTTAGAAAACAAGAGTACCAGATTGTTTCTAGCTCTACAAGGCTGTAATCTAATTAATGTGCCAAGATCACCTTAACCCCTTCTCAAACACATCCCTCATCACCTGACCTCCTCCCCTTGGCCTTGCTGAGACTTGAGAAATAGTTTGACTCAGACCCACCTCTAGTGATCTGATTATCCCTTAAGATGATTCAGCTGGTTTCAACTTCCTCGGTTAGTTAACAAGTCACTGGTGAGCTTTTCATAGTGCCTAATAACTGTCCCTACTGAACTCTTCCTCTCTGAACAGGGGCATTAAATGAAACTTTTCTACCAGAAATGTCTAGGTAGCAATAATAAAGGATCTTTTCTTTATTAATAAGCTAAATTTATCCCTTCTCTGTTATGCCTGTCATTGGGTAAACCTTTTCCCTTCTATCACTCTTTCTTCCTAGCCACCTTTCCCCCACCCCTTTTTCCGTCTCTTGTTCCTTAAATAGGTCCTAAAATAGAGTTTATTAACAAATGCCAATTATTTTTCATGGGAAACTTTGGGGAAAAAAATATTTTTCCCTCCCATAATTTCCTGCTATTTTTAATTTCTTTTTTATTGAAAATCCAACCTCCGCCCCCTGAAAAAAATCTGTTTTTGAAAAGCAAAAACCTAAAATTTACTGAAAACCGAAAAACATTCATGTTTCTAAAACCAATTTTTTTTCAATTTTATTTTTGTCATTGAAAAACCGGTATAACTCAGCCAAAACAAAAACATTGTATGCAAACTACTGCTTTGGTCAACAAGCCATTTTTAAAATCAGAAAAATGTTTCCACAATAAAATTTTGACCAGCTCTACGTTTAATGAAAACTTTTGGGACTATTCACCCCCACAGTATGTCTCATTTAATTAGATGGGAATTGCTTGTATCCTGGATACAAACACCCCCACACTTTGCACTTTACAGAATGCATCAAGACAAGGGACATTAGATTTCAGGAAGCCATACACCTTCCAAACAGACAATGAGAAAAAGGATCTATCTAATCTTCTGAAGAGAGGAGGGTCAGGGGCCTGTGGAGGATCTGAGCCAGGAATCTAAAAGCAGAAGAGGAGGTCCTGGAGTACTGTGTCCAGTTTTGGGCCCCACACTACAAGAAGGATGTGGAAAAATTGGAAAGAGTCCAGCGGAGGGCAACAAAAATGATTAGGGGTCTGGAGCACATGACTTATGAGGAGAGGCTGAGGGAACTGGGATTGTATAGTCTCCAGAAGAGAAGAATGAGGGGGGATTTGATAGCTGCTTTCAACTACCTGAAGGGGGGTTCCAAAGAGGATGGAGCTCAGCTGTTCTCAGTGGTGGAAGATGACAGAACAAGGAGCAATGGTCTCAAGTTGCAGTAGGGGAGGTCTAGGTTGGCTATTAGGAAAAACTTTTTTACTAGGAGTGTGGCGAAGCACTGGAATGCGTTACCTAGGGAGGTGGTGGAATCTCCTTCCTTGGAGGTTTTTAAGGCCCGGCTAGACAAAGCCCTGGCTGGGATGATTTAATTGGAAATTGGTCCTGCTTTGAGCAGCGGGTTGGACTAGATGACCTCCTGAGGTCCCTTCCAACCCTGATATTCTATGATTCTATGATTCCACCTGGTTTGGATAAGCAGTGCCCTCCTACCCCCGATTCCCAACCTCCTTTGTTGGTTCAGTGAGATCTCGCTCTCCTGTCTTCATCCTACTTCACTCACAACCCACTGATCCCCTTTACGGAAGGTCATCCCTTCATGATGCATTTCTGGCCTTGGTCCCCATGACAGTATGGAGGCTGTAGGGGCATTTAATAGCAGCCAATGTATAATATAGAACAATTTTTCACTGACCAAAAGATGGAGTAGATGGCTTAATATTTTTTTCGCTCTTTAATTTCTATGTATATGTGTGTATACATATATTAGAGGGGAAATTAGCCATCTGCACCATCATTTTGCCAGTGCAATACATGCGTGCACACACACGTGGGGGAGGGGGAGGAAAGGGGATGATGATTTTATACACACAATAGCCTCTCTCTCTTTATATACATATATACCTACCAACCTTTACAAGATACTGATGTGTTATTTAAACCACGAGCTATGCCTCCAATGTTCTATACTGTATGAAACATATCACTGAATAATTGTGAATAAAGTAGCACACACATCTCTCTGAGTTTGTATCTGAGTTGGTATCCTACTGTATATTCAGTATAATTGCCTCTGCATATGAGCATTTTGCATCTCAATGCCAAAGAATATGCACATATGATACACCTTGAATTCAGAGTTCAGACCCAGTGAATATTGAATTTATAAACAGTTTTATGTCTGAAATCGTTTCTAAATGCCAGAGCATGAAGACTCAATTCTGTAATCAGCACATCGCTGAGGAGATTTCACAATTCAGTAACATGGGGTAGAAATGTGAATAGAAATTCAAGCCACAGCAATGCCGAGCAATCACACAGCTTTGCTGTGGAGTGAAACTGAAAGAGAATAAAACATGATTTGTTTGTGAATCTGAGGAGCTGCTCACTGGCAGTCCGACTCTGATCTCCTTTACATCTGTGTAAATCTGGAGTAACTGACCTCAGTGGAGATATTCCAGAGTTTCAACAGGCGTAGGGGACAGCAGAATCTGTCCCTGGGACTACTGCAGCATTTTACTGATCTGTGTGAATAAAAGAAGAGAAGCCTCTAACAGGGTCTATAATTATTGTATATTCAATGATTTGATGTATCTTATTATCTATTATTTGCTAACTAATTTTTTCTTTATATTGGGGTAGTACCCAGAGATTCAAGTCAGGATTGGGGCCTCATTCTGCTAAACACTGTACAAACAAGAAGTAGGCAAAGTCCCTGCCCAGAAGAGCTTACAATCTAAGACCCTCATCCTGCCATGAACTGCACGTCGGCAAATCTCTGTGGGGATGTCATTGCTGGATCAGGGATTATGCAGGAAAGGAACTTATGAAGTTAGGAAGAAAATCAAATATATACTTTTTAGATAGATAGATAGATAGATAGATAGATAGATAGATAGATAGATAGATAGATAGATAGATAGATAGATAGATAGATAATGACATATGTAAATAAATATTGACTTTTCACAACTGCCCCTCAGCATAGCTGCGTAAATGTCAGCTGATTTCTAATACGTATCACTGCAGAAATGGGTCTGGAAGGATGTGAAGTAAAAGAGGGGAGGAGCCTTGCAAATGAGCTCAGGGAGGATGCTTAGTGCACAAGTAGTGGCATAGAAGAAAGCCTGAGGATGTTTGTGAGAGAAGAGGACAGGCAAGCAGATGACGTTGGCATAATCGGTGAAGCAGCTGGGATGAGGGGCAAAGTGATGACAGATTAGAGCAGATAGGTAAGGGAGAGTAGAACTGTAAAAGTCTTTGGAGGTTAGGACAAGAAGCTCATAACTGATAAAGTGGGAGATGGGGACCGAAAGATGGGAGTGATGTGCCCAGAGTGATGATCCAGGAAGAGCATCTCAGCAGCTGTGTTTTGCATGTGTTGGGCAGGCTCACTTTGGGTGTCAGGAAGCTGGAGGAGAATAGTTTGCAGTAACCAAGATGGGAGTTGATGAAGGCCTAGGTGAAGGTTTTGGCTGAGTGGACTGAGAGAAAAGATGTTGGAAGTATTTATGGAGGAAGGAGTGGCAAGATCTGATGACATCCCTGATATGTGACACAAGGGAGAGGATCTGAGGCAAAGATGATTCCCAGGTTATGGAGCTGATCAACAGGAAGGACGCTGGTTTTGTCAAGAGTTATAGAGAAAAGGAGGTAAAGAGAGCTTGGAGAAAAGATCAGGAGTTCAGTCCTGGCCATGGCAAGATGCTGTTCATTATCATACACACTACACTCTTTCCTGTTTGTTCTTAGAATGCTAAATGAGCTACCCATCTTTGTCTCCTATTCAGAGAGTAATAGAGAATATTACATCATTGAAAGTAAAATGATCAAGTCAGGTTATCCACAGATGTCCATGGAACTGAGTATCTAAATCCCCTAGGTGAACTCCTAAAGATTCAATAGCTCATTCATACCCAGCCATGGGTATTTCAGATCTTGTGATAAATGCAACATTCTGGGTTAAGATGCAAATATAGGAAGAAATACAAAATGTAATTTTTTTGTGATATGTATGAATCCTATACCCTTTTCTAATTCTCATTGAATATTTTTCTGGAGAAGACACTCCATTAGCTTTTATTGTTACCTTTTCTGCACAAAAATCTTAATTCTCTGCTTTTTATTTGACCCAAAATGTCCAATTGAATCCTTCTTTTAGCTGCATAATTCTTTATCACTTGTCCTGAATGTACAATATTTCTAAGAAAGGGAGAGAAAGAGACTACATACTAGCAAATTGTCAGAACGAAACTGCAGAATTAAAGAAGAGATTCTTCTCTTTCATACGCTGGCTGTTCCTCTGCCTTTTACTCCCCTGTTGCAAGGCTCAAAAGCAGAAGCAGGGAAAGAAAAGAGCTTTCAAATGCACTAAACTATTATGATATGTATGTTAGAAGAGTGGTGTTCCAGATAAAACACTATGACAAGGACTCAATAGACAGGAAACACCTCTATGACTAGGAGACCAGAAAACATCAGCCCCAGTTCACTTCATCCAGCTTCTCAGATAGAATACAAAAAATAAGTGGAAGCAGTGTAAAGTTAAATGTTTGACATTAACTTTCCTTCTTATGTAAATAATTTAAAATATTTCTTAGTTCCTCACGGGCATCAGAATAGATGTGATATCTAAAGGACCAATTCCCCCCACAGTAGTGCTAGGAACCAACCAAGAATGGAGCCCATTGTGCTGTACAAACACAGAGTAGTAGACAGTCCCAGGCCAGATGATCTTTTAATCTAAAGACAAGACAGACACAGAGTACGGGGAAGAGAGATAATGCACTAGCAAAGTGAGCTGATGTGTACCTTACTTCGCAAGCAGCCCTTTTAGGTGAGATCATGGCTCAACCTGTGCAACCATGAAAGATCTTAAAGGAAAGTAAGATCCCAACTGACACTCCTGCACTACCTCCCCACTTCTCCACTGCAGATGATAGAGGGGATGATAAACAGATATCTGGCACTCTTTGTCCCCCATTAATGGGGGGAAGGAATAGGTAGAGATGGAGGGGGGAATAGATAGAGCCTAGTCTCCAGCCCTCCAACGTACTAGCCTCCAACCACTGCTACTGGTAAGGGTCAGTAGCAGATTTGTGTTCCCTGGGAACAGGCAGGAAGCAGGGAAGGAATTATTCTTCTTTGAGGCATGATGCCTTTCCTGGATGTTCCTGGGGTGACACAGTCATGTACCATCCCTTATGCAGGGTAGGTTCTAAAAATACAACCTAACCCATGGAAATGTATGGGGCAGCTCACAGAGTCAGGGTACTACTTTCCACTTGCATCTGAAGAAGTGAGGTTCTTACCCATGAAAGCTTATGCTCCCAATACTTCTGTTAGTCTTAAAGGTGCCACAGGACCCTCTGTTGCTTTTTACAGATTCAGACTAACACGGCTACCCCTCTGATACTTTCCATGAGTACAGGAGCTGAGGTGGGTGGGAGTGTGGGTGGGGGCAGAATCTGACTCTAAAATATTCTTGCTTAGCCCTAGAATGTATATACTGTAGGAAGCCCTCCTGCACTGATGAGGGATGGACTGGATGGGACATAATAGGACTTTTCCCTTTCTAATTACAATGATTCTGTTATGCTGAAGGTGATTTTTTTTTTACAGTTTTTTTTCTCTGAATTTTTCTTGCTATCATTTTCAGAATTGTTTTTGATATTTTTCCCCATTTACTGAGAACTCAGTTTTCACTGAGAACGTGATTTTTGGTAAACAAAACAAAAAATCTTAAATAGCAATTACGGCAAATATTTCAGATAAAACATCATGGACAATTTCACAACAATTTTGATAATGTTGACAAGTTTTTGCAAAAAGTTTCTCATTTTTTGGAGAAAGACCATTTTTCAATTAATAAAATCTTTAGTGCAAAAAAATTTCAACTAGCTCTAATCCAAATCCAGCAGAGAGTCTATCCCCACCACAAAGCTCAAGGATGTTCAGAACTAGCCCAATTATAGATACAAGGGACAAAAGCTAATCTCATATTTGAATCTCTCCAGGTTGCTTGGAACAGGATTATTATTGGGTGCACTGTTTGGGAATGTGGATCTTGGTCTGGATCAGAACTTTTCCAAACTCAGGGAAGTTCATCCCTATAGTTTTGATTCTGGCCCATCTCTGCTGAAGACAGATGGAAATTAGACACAGTTACCTTTGGCAAAGCATCTCAACACAGATGGACACATGGTCACTGATATTAAATCACGTCAAGGCAGATGGGCACACAGTTGATGCTACCCTTTTCACTCATTCTGTATTCTGTGCCATGAAGGATGGATGTGGGCAATAAAGAGAACGAAACTGGTCTTTTCTTTATGGCCCTGGGAACTTTTCCTGATAAATTATTCTAAATGCAGAGGGAAAAGCATGTCTTGCTTCTCATCAGAGGTGTCAATTGAAAATAAATGTTTGCACAAAATTACAATGATTTGTGGCTGATAGAGAGTCATTTAGTATCTGCCACATCCTAAAAATCTAATTTAAACAACCTTTTGCACCTTTTAAGCACTTCAAAAAAAAAACCGAACACTATACCGAGACTAAAAAACATGTTCTGCTTCCATCAAACCTTGTTACAATTGTTATTTCCTATAAAACATAAACCAGTTAATAGTTATGGCAACTGAGTGCAGTGGTATTCCTTAAAGTAATTTATGTCATATTGTTTCTCATCCGGCTTGAGACAGTAATTTTAGGAGTACATTCATTTGACGCTGGCATTGCTGCTTCACCTAATGCCTTTTTGCTGTGGATGGTGTATGTGTATTTTACATATTTACACAGTAATTGAAGATAAACACTGAGCAGGAAAATGCATTGAGAGGAACAGATAGATTGTTTCTAAGAATGCGACAGGAGGAAGAGAGCTGACAGCAATGTGGGAGAATGTGATTTTTTTGCTGTACATTTTGGGGAAAAAAGGAAAAGTTAGGTCAAAATTCCTACAAAACAGCCCAGAGTGGAGGTTGGGAAGTGATGCTACCTTCACATTTTTGTACTGGATTTGCAATGAGTGGAACAAAGTTCTTGTGGTTAAGGGTCCTGAACTAGGGTTTAGACCTGGTTCAATTCCTGGCTTTACAGCTATTTGTCTGTGTGACCCTGGGCGAATCACTTACGTTCAGATTTTCAAGTTTACTCAGCCTCCACCATAGAAATGGCAGATTTTCAAAAGAGCTCTCAAAATCCAGTACTGGTATCTGTACCCAGCACGCTGGATACTACTGAGCTCTTGTGAATACTCGGCTATTGGTGTCACAATAGGAGCTGAGAGGTGTTGAACAATTTTTGAAAGTCTGGACACTTATTTAATTGCCTTTCAAAAATCTTTCCTCCTGCTTGAGCATTAGTCCCCACATCTCCCTGTGCCTCTCTTCCCCATCTGTGAAACTGGGATATTTCCTTTCTCCTATCACTCTAATGTCTATTTACTATAAGCTCTTTGGGGCAGGGACTGTCACTTACGATGTGTTTGTAAAGTGCCTAGCACAATGGGGACCTGATATCAGTTAGGGATCTGGATGCTACATAACACCAGAGACATGTCATCTATGTAGGGAAGGCATGTATTGCATGCCCATGAAAGCCCTGAATATGACTTTCTGACTGGCTGTGGCCATGGGACAATTCGGTCCAGCCCTGAACATGCATGGAGAATGTTATTTTGTTCTTCAGAATGGTGTCCTCTGCACAGCCATTTTGCTTACAAGTGTAGAATTGCAGGCGTTACTAAAAATGTCACGCCCCACCACTGTCATACAAACTGTAAATCAACATTATTATCAGCAGCAGAAAGGTACAGATTATGAGCTGCGAGTGCTTGGTGTAGCTGGTTGTTATGGTTCAAGGGCGAGCTGCACTTGTGCTCTTTCTTTCAGTCTCTCCATGGGCACTGCTTTCAACTGACACACCTATATCTGCACTTCTCTCAGAGTGGAACCCCTTGGCTCACCCCACTCTTGGACTAGAACACCAGGCCATAGCAACCCTATTTACCAACTGTATTACATCCAGCAGTGCCAAATGGGTTTGAATTTATCTTCTCTCAGAGCCATGATTGGCTGGTAAAAGGAGTTACGGAAAACGGCTTGTTCAAAACAGTATGATTTATTTATCCATAAGAACTTGGCAAGCAGAAAGAAAGGGTTAAATATAACAAAAAGCTAAATGCATATTGTCTTACCTAAACTTAGCCTTGCCAGTTTAAGTAGGCACCACTTAAGCCAGGCACCCACCCCGCAAGCACAGGAGATGCTGCCTATCTGAACCAAACTAAACATCTGAATGAGAACACATGCAAAATATTTAGGAACAAAATCTGACACTGCACAAACCTCACCTGGTTTTGTTACACACTTGAAACTCAGATTGTGTTTATCAAAAGTTTTGAAGTGAACCCATGGACCTGTTTTTGAGCTAAACCCTCATTCAAGGTGAAAACCACAAGAGTCAATGGCTTCCCATTGCTTTGATGTGAAACCAGATGAAACTCAGGGTTTTTTACAGCATTTTGCTTTGAGATTTTGGGTTCCTTCATACTCAGAATGTAAAGCAAAACTCAAGGGAGCAAATGCCTCACAGATCAAACCCAGCAACAATGTTTGCATGAAACCTTGTGAACCAACCTTGCTCAGTTTGACACAGCTCTACTCTGAAACATTTGAACTTTGCCCATCACTAGTAAATGATCATCCTAAGACTAAGGTGCACACAGCTACACTTATCTTGCACAATGGAACTGTCCTTCTCAAGGTCAAGCTTGTCTGAGCAAGAGACAGAATTTTCTCTCGGGCTGGTCCAAGACTGTGGAATGAACTCTCACAGGAACTAGGAAATATCACAATCCCCACCACCTTCCATTTCAAATGCACTTCTTTGATCTTTATTATTACCGTTTTGCTGAGGAGCCCTACTCATTATTATTGCCATCAGTTATTTATATTGCAGTACGTTTACATTGCAGTTGCTATTACAGCAGAAATCAGCAGCCTCAGCTGAGATCAGGTAACCATTGTGTTAGGTGCTGTACAAACACATAGTAAGAGACAGTCCTTGCTGCAGTCTACGTAAACAATAAAGATAAAGTGTGGGAGAAATATAAAATATAGTAACAGAAGCTTGGGAAATGAAAATTAGAAAGATAAAGTTAGTTGCCTATAGTGAGTCTGATCTCCTGACTGCAACTCCACTGCTTTGATCACAATACCATCCTCCCCCAACAACACTAACTCAACCCGCCCTCACTGACTTGGAGAAGGCTTCCAGCTTTTCCCTCCTCTCTGGTGCCCTCATCCCAGCCGTATTTCACAGCATTACTCGTTCATATTCCCAAAATTAATTTCATCCATCAGGAGCTGCTGCCAAGATTGCTGATTCTGCATATTGATTTGGTGTGAAAGGAGATGGGGTAAGGGAGGAAGTTGATGAGTGTAACTCTCTCTGAAAATACAGCCTGGTCAAAACCTGTTAATCCTGTGCTCTGGTTATATGTATATCAGCCTGTCCACACTACTCTGGTAATAGCAAATCTCACAGGCTTGTCTGGAGCTGCGACTGACTTCTTTGCCTGGAAAGCATTTCTATTCCAGACAATCCTGGGGTTAGTGGGTTTATCTCAGGCACCCGGAGGGTGCAGTCGGTCTGTGCAATCAGATAATTCCAACAGATTCAAACATTCAGGATGGGAGGCATAGGATTCAGGGCTGAGTGAGAGGGGATCTGGAATTTCAATAGTCCAGTGGTTCTTGGAGAGCAAATTCTTAAGGAAAGAAACAAGTTGTGTGAAATGCTCGTTTAGGCCCCAATTTAGCAAAGCACTTAAGCACATTTTTAAGTTAAACACATGTTTAAGTGCCTCTTGCTGGATTGGGGTTTTAAGGCCTAATTCTGCACAGCACTGAGCCTATCACTTAAACCAATTTTTTTCAAAATTTCCAGTGATTCTAGGTATCCCCCAACTTAAAGCAATTAGTGTGGGCTTGATTATCACAGGTAATGAGTACCCGGAATTTCTATTAAAGTCCCCTGGAGCTGCAGGGGCTCAGCACCTGTTAAAATGAGTCCCAAGAGGCCAGATTTTAAAGGTATTTAGGCACCTAAAGGTAAGGCAAACTGACTAAGCCCTTCAAGGTCCAATGAGCACATCAGCCAGCTCCACTGAAAACTAAAGGTATGCTAATGAGAGAGTGAGAGAAACTGGGACAGGAGGCTTTGTCCTGTCTATTATTAGCAATACTTCAACAGAATGTAAAGAATGGAGGCTTGGGATGAGTGCACCTTTCTTCTAGGAAGCCGCTGTCCTGCTCACTGGACCATTAAATACTGAGCAGAAGGCAGGACAGGTTTGTGTGAATATTAATGAAGGCGCAGCATCTGCAGATTTTCATTTAGGTCTAGAACTACTTGAGGTCACTTGACCTATCTAAAAAGAAGATCAGCATTTTTGTTCTTGTAACATTGGGACAGGGCATGTTTCATGAGGCCCTTGGTGATGATAATTTTTGCTTTCACGGTGGCTAACAAACAGTTATTATTTAACAAATTCATTCATTCATTTGGCTTAGGAAGTACCTAGCCAAGGCTCTAGGTGCTTATACAGTATACAAATTCTGTAGGATCTCCCCAAAATCGCCTCCACCCAGCCAACTGCCTTTCATAAAACCTGCCATCTACCCCCTACCATCAGCCAATTTACTGCAAAGAAAAATTCTTCCTTCTCAACCCACTTATGCCACCCTCAATCCACCACTATCGAGAAAGCCTTGGAAAGCAGATAAGCCTTGCCTTTTACCATCACAGCCAACAAATCCAGACTCTGTTGGACCAAGGAAAGGGAGTAAATTCCT
The DNA here is from genome assembly GCF_013100865.1 of Trachemys scripta elegans. Classification (NCBI taxonomy): domain Eukaryota; kingdom Metazoa; phylum Chordata; order Testudines; family Emydidae; genus Trachemys; species Trachemys scripta. The sequence goes on along the minus strand of NC_048318.1, from coordinate 9,594,236 downwards.
GAGTCATGGGCCTGCCACAGTGAATGTTTTATCACCAGCTATGTCCCGCTGTAAAGAAGGGCCTTGCTAGGTACTAGTACAGTTAAGACAATAACTAAGGCATTCGGCTGCTTTATCCATATGATCTGAACCACTTGATTTCAGACTGTTGGACTGGAAAACTCATGAGAACAGATTTTCTTATTAGATTTATGATTATCATTTATACTAATAATAAATATTTAGCACTTGTACGTACCACTTTGTGAACTGCTAAGTATATTATTTATTGTCATTATTGTTAATTTCAACAAACATTAAATGGCTAATTAAGATTTCTGATGCTTCCAGTCAGGCAAGAACCAAGCCCTTGGGATGGTGCCTTCCTGTGCTTTAGTACAACAGGACCCTGCATACTAATTGGTGCCTCTGGGCACTACCTCAGTGCAAAATCATCATCATCATCATCCAGTGATGCCCTGATCCTGCAAAGGCTTATGCGTGTGCTTAAAGTTATGCACCTATGTAAGTAGCTTGCTGAAGTAGAACATAAGGGTCTGCTTCTCATTTATCTTAAAGCTTTTTTACCCCACTCTGGCAGTGCAAAGAGATCTTAAAGTGGATGCAAATATATTTAATTCCCACTTTAAGCCTCCTTTACTCTGCTACAGTGGTGTAGAGGTGCCTCAGTGAGAATGCGAATCAGGCCATTGGCACAGAGGCATGACACAAGAATACAAGTAATGTTGATGAAAAGTTATCCACACATTTCTGAATCCTTGCAAAGCTTCAATTTCCAGCTTTGATTGAAGGATTGGAGTGCTTATTTTCTCTGGCCCAGTTTCCCCATCTTTAGATAAGCTCCACATCAAATGGTCCCACAATAAGCATACACACAGCAAGCATCTTCTGTACAACCTACAGATAAAGAAACTCTCAGCAGGTGGGGGCCACTTTAGCCAGGCCCCTAATTGCACTCATACCCACAAATGCTAATAGGATCTAGCCTTGCTAACCGGAGAATCTTTTCTACCACCCTCAGATGAGCCTGGCTTAGGAGCGTTAAAGTAACAAAAAACTTTTTTCTTTTCAAACAAAAAAGTCCTAATTTTTTTCTTTTGTTGATCTTCTCCTGTCAGATGCAGCATGAAGATTAGTGCACAAATCTAAAGCTCCTGCATTGCTCACAGTAAAGTACTACAGAATGCGTTATCTCCCTAGCAATGTACTTCAGAGGGCTTGAACCTGTAAATCAAGGATAATCAAACACTGGCTCTGGAGTGTGCTGTGGGCTAGACAATTCCTCAGCAGAGAAAATGAGGCTGTGACGTGTGTAACTCCGCAGAGATAAAGATATTGGACCAGATTAATCCCTGGTGCAGACCTATTGGCTTTGGAGGAATTATATTAGAAATGGATTTGGCCCATAGCAAACAAGGAAGATGAGGCATGTGGGGTCTTGTAAGTGTAGGAGCTTATCTATAATGCCCCATGCAGTATCTTTTGAGGCAGTTAGCAAGCAAGGGAAAGCTGGCAACAGCTGGCCTCTCTGGGCATGGATGGCTTAGATCCTGGATAAGCCTTGTCATTGCTCTCACTGGCAGTTCCATTGTCACACAGTCAGTGCTTAGAGCTGGGTAAATGGTTCACAGAGAACAAATAATCTAACACCTTTTGTTCCGTTGCCACTGTGATTTTATGAATTTGTCCACTATTCTGATTGATTCAATGAATATTCCATATGCACCAATGCCAGCCTGTGAGCTGCTCACCAGCTGTGTTCAACACATTTATTACCTACTCTGTCATTGTTCACTTTAGTCACATGTTACGCCAGTGTAACCCCATTGACTTCAATGGTGTTACTCCTGATTCACACCAGTGTCAGTGGGAAGAACCAGGCCTCTTTTGCCCAGGCTTCAATCATTACCCAAGTTGCATGGTGGTGGCAATTGTTTTAAAATTACAAACCGTAGAATGAAATCTTGATGCCCAACCCCATTGTAGTTCTATGCAGCCTTTCTTCAATGCATTATTACATGCGTTTTTAAGGATACACTTATACACTGCTGGCTGCTGCTTACTTCTTAATGTTATTATGTTTAAGGACTGTTTACTCAGTTGTAGCCTTAAGCAGAAATTAATTAAAAAAACTCTCATGTGAACATCTCTTGTATGTGGCAGCAGCTTGTATTGCCTGATTTGACGGTGTGTTTTCACACTAGGGTGTGATGTGGTTGACGGAGCAATGGCTGCAAGGAACACTCTTAGCTTTTAATAAGCCGGAATTTGTACCTAAAGAAAATATCTGTGGGAGGGGGGCACGTATGTGCAGGCACAATGACATACAGAAGGCTCTCCTTGGAACAGGGAGGAGACTGCATGTAGTGGCTTATGGGAGTTTGGTGGCCTCAACCTAGGTACCTGATTGTCAGGTATGCTAAGGCCCCTTTACATTGTCCTGGCAGTGTAAAGGACCCTTACAGTATATAAAAATCAGGCCTTTAATTCTCCAGGGAGATCCAGCTGGCCAGCTCTAAAGTCATTTAGCATCTGATGCAGCACCCAATAAAGTCAATGGAAAGACTCCCAACAGACACCAATGTGTGATGGATGAAAATGAGAAATGAAAAAAAGAAAATAAGAGAAATGAGTTGGTTAAGCTTTTGCTTCTTTGTTGTTATTTGTATTTTCAACCTATTGAAGCACTGAATGAAAGAGCATTTAAAGGGGGAAATGATTCTCATTTCAGCTTAAAAGCCACAAGTGAGCAAGGGAAACTATACAGAGTTTGTTTATTTTTATTTTCACTGACAGTTACAGAAGTAAGGAAAGGGCTAATTTTCTATAGCAATGGGCACAACCAGGGTGTTTTGTTTTTGCTTTCATTGTGGTTGGTCATGTTTCAAGTTAATTAAAAAACCTACTATCCTCCCTGGCAAAGAGTCTATTTGGCCCATCTATAATTATGAAGTCTGAATTTCGCTTCAGCCTGAGCCCTAGCAATTACAGAAAAATTAGCCCAGCCTTCAAAATGAGTACCCTAAATCTGCCATCAAAACCAGGATTCATACGGAGGTAGCATCTGGATAGGGCCACGAACTCTTATAAGTTAAATAGCAAGGCATCATTGATTTTCCTAGCACTGAGAGGAGTTTTATCCATCCAATTCTTATTAATTAATGGGAGTCATATGGCTAAAGCCCCACATATCACTTAGGAAATATGGAAGTTAGTATCACTGAGAGCAACTATCTGTCTCTTCTCCAGCCCTCTAAATAATAACGTCCTAATTCTGCTCTGGTTTTACCCCCATGCAACTCATTACAAGTAAATTAAATTGCATGGGTCTAGGGCAGAACTGGGACCAACATTATCAAAGTGAATTACTTGGGGCTTGGAGAAAAGAAAGAATTAGAAAAGGGGAGCATTGTGAAAGAAACACATGGAAAGAAAGAGGAGGTGAACAGTAAAATTGATCTCACAAATTGTGGATGGAATGTTTATACAATCCAATTTATGAAGAACAGTAGGAAGGCAATTTGATGACACTGCTGTTGGCTGGGGGAGTGATTGGCTTATTTAGGAATCGGGCAGCTGGAGGAGATATTTCACCCTCGCCCCAAGACCATTGCTGGCATCAGCGTTGTGCCAGTCTGATGCCAGAAACCCAATTCAGGTATTGGCTGCTCTGGCAGCAATAGATCTTGCAGCCCATTATAAAGCAGGGCATAAATTCAGAGGGGGGAAGGCAGCCATTCTGACAGAGTGGTGTAAGATGTGGCAGCTTGGCTTATTTATTTGTAAACAAAATCACCTCTTGGGACTTTGAAAGATGAACCTGAATTCATCTGGGATGCTCTTGGTGTGATTTGGTTTTTCTCCCTAGGCATCTATAACTATGTTTTTGCCCTACTAGATATGGCAATGGCAGTTTATTGAGGATTATCTGCCCCTCCCAGGCTAAGGAAAGAGGGCAAAGACAAACAGAGGCTGCTTCCAGAGGATACAGGAAGCATGGTCAAAGTCAGGAATGGCTCCAAAGCAAGCTGCAATCTAACACTTCCTTGTGCATGGGAGACCTCACACTGATGAAGCAGGAAAAGGGGATGGAGAGCGTGGGGGAGTTGAGCCTCAACCCTAGAGGATAAAAGGAGTGCAATACCCAAAAGAAATTCTCATTGCTCATCTGGGGTGAAAGTCAAACAGTTCAGAATAGCAACGTCTGCACCAGCTCCCCAGGTATTCATATAGTCTATCCAGAGGCATGTCTATGTGGCAAATGGTAGACATGTGGGGTAGATTGCTGCAAATCTCTGGGTATGCCCAATACATGTGTGGGGACATGGTATACCTGTATATGTGTGGGACAAAGAGGAGCTTGTGTGATAGATTCTCCCCTTGCATCTTCCAGGTTTGCAGGAGATACCAGTGGGATTTGGACGCACCACCCAGTTCATCAGATGAGAATGGTTCCTGATTTGTCCTATCAGCACCAAAGCCCCAACACAGAGCAATTATCCCACACTACCCACTCCTACCTCCTCTGCAGCACAACATGCACAGGACTCAGAGAACCAACCCTGAATGGTCCAGCCATAGTAACCCTGCCCTTCCATCTTTTTCCCTGGGATTGTTTTGGGAACAAGGAGGTCTCCATGGCAGGGATCGTCTCTTTGTTATGTGTGTGTACAGTGCCTAGCACAATGGGGCCTGGAGTCACAAGTGGGTCTCCTGGCACTATTGTGAGGTTATTAATAATAAAAAATGAACAGGCCTGATTCCTCACTGCTTTGCAACTTGTGGAGACATATAGTGAGACTAGAAGCATCAGGGCTGTATCGTCAATTCTGTTGGAGTGTTTGGCATGAATCTAGTAAGTACATCACTGCTGGGTCCTCTGTGTGTTTTTTAGGTTAATCCATATTAAAATGCTCTTTCTCTGGGATCCAGTTAGCATAGCACCTCCTAAAGCCCTGAATCCCAGTGTCTCAGCAATTGCTAGCCAGAACGCTATCAACACGACTTACTGTTGGGAGTGCACAGCTGAAAGGTGGACCATGCAGACTCCTCCTTGGATTCAATGATTGCGACCTCATTCCATCACTTCCCCTGGCCGTGAACCCACGGTGACCATGACAACTCAGATCAGAGATTAGCCAATGCACACTGCTTGCCTTGACCACTAACCCCCAGTAGTATGGCTGTCTCGGTGTCACAGAACTTCATAGCACAGCGCCTGCAGGATGACAGCAGAAACAACACAGCTAGCTGTGAAATCTGCTACTAGAAATCACAGCAGGATACTAGCACAAAGCCCAAAACACATGAGCAGCATCGTTTGGGGGCATGGAGAAGCAGAGTCCCCAGCAATTCTGTCAGGTTTCCAGGTGGCAGCTAGGCCAAGGATGTGACTTCCTATGACATACAAACAAGTTACCTTGCCCCCTTAGAGCAACTGCTGTTCCACTCCTCACCTCACACGTATCCTTATGGACATGATGCTTGATGCTGATTGCCTCTCCTAGGGCATACACCATTGGATAGTGGGCGATGGATTTGATTTGACTTTAGCTCATATGCTAAAGGACTTCAGGTTGAACACCCTAAACTTGGAAAAACTGGGGGGGAGGTCGGGGGAAGTGATGAGAGAGAGAACTATTTTCTGATCTAATTCAGAGAATGGATGGGATGCAAAATGAGTTTCATGGAGGATAAAAGCCCCGGAGGTGCTTTACCATGTCACACTGTATCAGACTTCATTGAGCAGCCACTGCATTAACTCCATTGTACAGTGTGATTCATATTCCTGATACTTCCATCTCCAGTAACACTTAAAAGCAATCCACCACCACCCCTGCCCCCACAAATATAGTGAAGGAAAAAGCTACCGCTAAAATTTATTTATTTATTTATTTAAAATAGCCTTTGGATCATATAAGGCTAAAAAAAAAAACCTTCCTGGTGTATTAACTCAGAAAAGTAAATTATTCAAATGTCCCAGTAGCCTCAGTAAACTTTACTGCTAGAGAAGGAACACCCCATGGAAGAGATACAGCCCCATTTACAACTTCCTGCGTGACTCTTGTTGTCTCAGGAGAGGGAGTTTCCTCTATGTTCAGACCTTCTGGTAAAAGCCAGCAGCCAGTAAGGGGACAGAACCCCATCCCGATCTTATATTAGGCCTACACCGACCCAATTGCGGCCCATTCTGAGCTCTGTTGCATAAAGTAACAGCATCAGGGTATGGGTAGGATTAGATGCCCCAGTTGGCTGGACTTTCTATTGAAGTTATCCAGGTCTGGATGCCTTTTTCTCCTTTCACTCACCCTGATTTTATACTAATGCAATTCCATTGACTGCAATGAGGTCACACTTTCTGACTCTGGTGTAACTGAGAGGAGGTTCAAGACCTGGGCACCTCTTTTGCTGGACTCCTATGGCAAAGTGGTGGGGTTTCTAGAATACTGCTACCAAGCATCACTGAAAAATGGTTTTTTTTTCATTTCAGCAGATACAACAATGCATATGAATAAACAAAATGCTTCCACTCCTCTCTCCCATGAAGTGGATCTCAAAAGCTTCTCACTAGACATGGGCCCCGCAAACTCCAAGCCAAAACTGAACATTCCCAAAGTTTATTGGATCAAGAGGGACAGTTATATGGGGTGTGTGACTAGGAGAGCTAACCACCTCTCGAGACTCAGATCTATTGGGCCTGACACTCCACTGCCCCACATCTTGTGTCATCATTTAGACAAGCACAGAGTGGGTTTAAAGCGCTTCAAATAAGCGTGGCAGCATTTTACACCCCTTGAGTCCAGGTATAAATGATGCCACCAGGTGACAGGCAACTTGAATGAAGCCCCATGAAGTATAGTTACAGTGCTGCATTGACGGTGTTGTTGTCCATTCCTTGACAGGGAGTTCAGCAATATCGCACTCTGCCTTTTGCTCCCACAGCCCTTCCATCTTCCTGCTTTCCTAAAAGACACTGTTTGCTGGCCTTTGGGGGTGATGAGAGAGGCATTAAGGAATGTTGTATGATGTTCAGGGACTGGTAACACAATTAGTGGCCTGGCTGGGTGTCAGAGCTGGCGTCCAGCCATTAATATCATTCTAGCAGAGCACAAACTGCAGAATTACACTCCACAATCCTGTTAGCTTTGACCTCAGCATTGATTTCCGCAGCATGGTTACATCGAATTACACAGAACCCCTGCACCTTTCGGAGACAGAGAGACTAATGTGATCTGGAAGTACTTCTGCCCTGTGCAGCAGTGTGGTCTAGTTGACTTTGGTAGAAGACTAGGAGCCTGGTTCTCAGTTACACTAAGGTCTCATTATGCCATTCTGGCACCCTTAAAGTGGATGGAAGCAGCCTCGAGTGGCTGGGGGTTGGGGGGTGGAAGCAGCAGGGTCCTCCTCAGCCAGTGTAGAGCTTGTGTAAGGCATCTATGCTGCCCCTGTGCCCAGCTCCTGGCAGAGGGACCTGACAGAGTTCAGTTGGTGGGAGCAGAGGTGTGGTCAAAGCACATTGCACTACAGCTATTCTCTGCATCCCATCAGGGACCCTGGGAAGAAGTGTGTAAGTCAGAGCAGCCTTGGTGCGACTATAACATACAGCAGGAGCTAGACAGAATATAGAAAGGGCAAAGGTGACTGAAAGCCACCATTTCCCTTTCCCCCCACTATTCCTACCCCGAGTCCAGGAACAAAGGAACTGACAGTTGGGGCCTGGAAGTCAGGACTTCCTGCATTCTAATCTCAACTATGCTGCTGGTTCCCACTGCAGCTCTGGGCCTCTGTGACTCAATTTCCCTATCTGTATAATGGAGACCATGACACTGATTTCCCTCATGGGGGCAGCAGGGCTGTGATCGGGAGTTAATTGCTGATAAATTGCTAAGAATTATTACTGGGTATGTTATTTGTCTCCCCTCCCCCAGCCCCTGCTGCCTCCCCAATGAATTCCAGCCTCACGAGAGCCAGGCATGTTGGCAAGGAGTGAGACCAAACCTGCTTCCTCTGTCTTGCCTATCACACGGAGAGCAACTGTGTGACATGGCTTAGTGACGGCAGGCATTAAAAAGTAACTGCTTATTCTGAGTATTTGATCACAGGAATGTGAACTGCAAATCAATGTCATGGCTCTAATCCTGGCTGAAAAGAACCCAAGCACAGAGTCCTTCAACAATCCATCTCTCACCAACCATGAGCCTCCAGCATGCCTGGGCCAGGCTCCCTTATAAGAACAGGCCAGGACACGCCAGCCATTCCATCTGCAGCTTGGGACACTGCCCTGGGTACTGTGGGTTCATCAATCAACTGGGCATGAGCTTATCCAACTCCTGGTAAATAAACTGATGGTTCACAGGATAAATAACAATCTTAAATGATGCCAGCAGAGACACAGCTGTGTTTTTCCTTGGGATTAATGACTGTCTCTGAGAGTCTTTGCTTTGGGCTGTTAACCCCATCTAGTCATTAATGTTCCAGGAAATTCAGACTGATCTGAGCCGATTATAATGCATAGCATTGTCTACTGGTGAGACTAGAGGAGGACTGGAAATCAGAACCCAAATCTGCCTCCCCCTGCAGGTAACTCCTTGGGGAGAATTACACCCCTTCATCCTAATACCTAATTTGCAACAAAATGGCACCCTGCTGGTCACTTAGGGCCATATATATTTAGGTGCCTAAAGATGCAGATATGCACTTAGTCGGATATTCAAGAGCAACCAGGTGCCTAACTCTTGTCGAAAGGAATGGGACTTAGGTACCAAGGTACTTTGGAAAATCCCACAGAGTGCTGGTCTATATCTCTAGGCACCTAAATACTTTTAAAAATCTGTCCCTTAGGCCAAACATTTCATGAGCACCCTAGTTTTTGGGTGTTCAATTTGAAGTGCTCAGGGCCTGATTTTCAGAGGCGTTGAGCACCTCTAGCTTCTACTGACTTTAATTGGCTTTACTTCTGATTTACACCAGTGTATTTATCCAGGATGGGAGGTGATGTGCACTGATTCCTTAAAACTGTAGCAGGAAAATAGGCAGGAGTGGGGTGGGGCAGAAGCTCTTCAGTGAAGTAGAGTGTGTATGTGTGAGCGAGAAGTTTTAAGAATAATAGTAGAGCTGGTCAAAACTCAAAATTTCCCTTCCACAGAATTCTGATATTTTGCAATTTTCTTTCATCCTGAATTGGAATTAAAAGTAAAAAATTCAAATTTTCCTATGAAACAAAAACTCCAAAAATGTTAATTTTGAAAACATCAAAAAGGAACTTGCCAAAACACTTGATTTCATTAAGGTTGAAGCAATACATTTTGATGTTTTTTTTAACTACTTATATCATATTTATATTATATTCTAAACAATATAATTGAAACAAAGTGCTTCAACCTTATTGAAACAAAACATTTTCACAACTTTTCATCAACATTTTTGATTAAATCAATATGTTACCGCAAAACATTTTGATTTTACTGAATAAGCATTTTCCTACAGGAAAACTTTCCCATCAGAATTTTTTTGACCATCTCTAGATAATAACCTTTACTTAGTCCAAATAATTCCTTGTTTGGTGTTAAAAGAAAGCTAACTCTCTTCACTATTCTATTCCATTTTCACATGACACAGGAGATTTCAGCCAACCTAGAGGATCAATTCCCCAGTGAATGGTTAAAGTGGAAGTAGGAATAGGCCAGTTTTTGAAGTGTCTCCTGGTAGCAACAGCAGGCTTGGAAAGAGCCAATCTGTCCACTAGAGCTAGTCAATATTTTTTGTTTAAATATTTTTTACAAATAAATTAATTTTGGTCTAAATTTTCTTTTTCCCATCGAAAACTGAGAAGCAAAAATTAAAAACTTTTTCAGTAACATTTTTGGTTTTCAGGAAGTATTTTTCTTATGTTACACATTTTCACTGTACAAATACCAGATTTCAGTTTCAGATTTGGGGGGGGGGAGGGATATCAAGGAAAATGAAAAACATTTAAAATTTCCCATAAAAAAACTGGCATTTTTTGACCTGCTTTACATTCCACCCCACTGAGTGGGGGAGTTGGAGCTGAGCCTGAGGGGAGGAGGGAAGCTAGAAAGGGGATAGAAGGATAAACTGGCATATTCAGTGTAGAAATAGTGGGTTTAGTCTTTATGTTGGTGCTGTAGGGGATGGGATGAGACATAAAACGCAAGGTTCTGTGAAGGTTTTATGGATGCCATGGCATGTTTTGCAATTGCAGGCTTCCCCCTTCTCCTTTAATTGCCCTCCACTCTGCATAATATGCTAGTTAGCTACCACCATCCACCCCAGAACCGGCTGCATTTCATTGGTGATATAGGTATATATCTTGTAATAAAGCATTTGGGGTTTATTCCAGGAGAAATGTGCTGTACTTATATAAAATATCATTTGAATTCAGAGTGGGAAGTGACCCTAATTAAAACTCACGTGCAGTTTTCATACTGACACATGCCATTGTAAACCTTTCAATCAACCATTTGCAAAGGGCCAGATGGTAATTCCTTTGTCTGTATTTATACTAATTTATTGGACTAATATAGCAACTTCTGATTGCCAGCTAGCGAGAGAAGGAAGTCATATCTCAAGGTTATGATGTAGTCAGAGTGACATATTTTACAACTATGATAATACAGTCATAAAAGAAAATATTTTTAAAAATGTGAGAAAACTCTCAAATTACTTTATTTTCATATGGTATATCTCAGTAGGACATACAAATTAACCAATGCCAACTTATGATGACTATAATAATACTTTACCCTCAAACAACACTTTCATCCAACAATTTCAGGGTGTTTTACAAATATTAGGGACCTGATTTTCAAATATGCTCTGCACCCTGAGCTTGAAATGGAGTTTGGAGCATTTTGGAAATCAGGCACTAATTACCTAAGTCTTACAATGTCCTTAAAAATAGCTAAATGTTATTATTATCCTCAATTGACAGGTGGGGAACTGAGGCAGAGAGAAGTTAAGTGACTTCCCCAGGTTCATACAGAAAGGAATAGGCAATATTGAGAAACAAATCCAGGTGACTTGATTCTCCATACTCTAACAGCTACATCACATTTCTTCCTGGGGATTTCCTAGATTGCTGATTGGCTGAGTCACCTCTGAAGATTCCTACTTCCCACTAATATCTGCCTTGAAATCCAGCTGCTCAGAGTAGAAAGAAAAAGCAGAATTTTAAAAAGTTGTGATGGCAGACTTCAAACAAAACAGTATCTTAACAAATAAAATAAATATGCCAGAGGGCATAAGAGTTCTAATAAAAATGTTTTTTTCCTTGCCACATTTTGTATGATGCACATACTTAAAAACACAGGAAAGCTAAATAAGGCTGTAGATGCATCACAATGGTCTGACAGTATCACATTACCCATGACCTTTGCATTTATGATTGCCCAAACAACTTAAACTGCTCCCTTTGAATGGACCGAGTGTCCTGCCTGAGGGGCAATGGGGTTAGTCTTTATGTTGGATCTTTCGGTTATAGTCAGCTATATACTTGGCTGATTGTTCCTTCAATCTGAGTTTACTGTTTCATCTTGCTTGGCTGTACAATGCATAGATGCCTCTGGAGAGGGGCCTTGTAAATGTTTAAAGAAATGAATCTGTCTGTGCGTGGGTGGAACAGGAGTGTGCATTGAGGCTGAAAGACTTCTATGGATAGATTTCCAAAAGATCTCAAAGCCCAACATCTAAGCACCTAAATAAGTACCTTCATTTTCAAGTGTTCAGCTCCCAAGAGCACCGGTTCTCAGGGGGGGAGAACTGAGTGCTGAGCAGTTTCTAAAATCAGGCCATTTCTTCAGGTGTCTAAATGAGGAAGCTGGCCTCTTACCATCTGGCTAGCAGGTTTGATCCATCCAACTCCAACAATCTCAACAGCCTCCAGTCTTTACCCAGTAAATATCCATATTAGTGTGGGACTTGCTCGATGTTGATCTGTTCTAATCACCTGGGCTCCTTGGGACTTCAACCATAAGACATCATGAGAATGAATCTCCCTTGCCATCTTGGGCCATCAGTCACACCTGTGCAAGGTGAATGTAAAATGCTACCATATCAGATTGGCTGGATTTTTATACTTACCTTCCAGAACAGTGAATGACAACAAAAGGTGCAGGGCAGGAAAGGATCAAGCCCTGCTTATGGTAAATGGAAGAATGGGGCTGAGAAAATAGTGATTAGGTGGAACTAAAGATTAGGGAAATTGTGGGGAAGGAGTTTGGTGTGGCCACCAAGTCCTATTTAAGGGCAGCCTAAGTAGGTAGAGCTATTGATGTGTCAGCAGAAAAGCTTGAACTGCTTTGAATTATCTTTTAGGGAGGTATGTATTTTTTCCCCTCATGTATTCGACTTGATGGTTATCCAGGTCTATGATTGTACAGGTGTAGATTAAAATAGGATCAATTGGGTATTTTAATTTTCAGCTACTTTCTTTGCTTTGAACAAAGCATGAAAGTGCTTTGAAATAAAAAGAAGTATTTTTGTTAACTTACTCTTAAGTAAGTGTGTTGATTGTTCTGGGGATTAGTGGAGTTAACTTATACTTGTTCTTCTAGATTTTCTTTTTGGGGTGAAGGGGTTGTCCTCTTAGATTAGGGGAAAGTAGGCTTAGCTGTGATAGCAACTAAGCAACCCACTTCTATGTGGAGGTGGGCTGAAAGTGTGTCTGGATAAAATAACAGCTGTGTCGCTTTGATTTGACAGTATACTTTCTTTTGTTCATACTATAAAGCTAATACTGCTATGGGAGTATTGATTGAATTCTGTTCTGCCTCCTGTGTCATCAATAACTGCTGTTTTATAGATGCTTTGGGACAAACTTTCTGCTGGTAGAAATGGAATTATTCCTCAAGATTAAATCCCTTTTACACTGGCAGAGAATATGGGCTTTTTTGCCAGCCTTTCTGTAAAAGAGAACTTAGGCTAGGGTGGTGGACATCCATAGTTTCATTTCTAGTACTGTCTCTTGGATTGTTCTTCTTAAGTCAGTTCTCAATCCTGGAGCCTGTCCACTAATACTGTATCTTAAATCCATTTTCTTACTCTGTTAGCACTTTAAAAGGCTGTAAGTCATGATGCTTCCCAGGGGGTTGCAGTAAATGGAGGCCATCCCTAAAGCTTAATTCTCTGCTGCCTTGTCTTTTGGCTATGATCACCTGTGTGAAGCAGTGTATGTGGCTACAATGTGAGTACAACATACCTGTTTGGCCTGTTCCACTTTACTTGCAGTGTAAATGAATACACAAGGTGAAGGGCAGAAGAGAATAATATTCTCAAGTCTTGTCTAGATTAAACTTGTATCAGTGTAACTAAAATTGATTTAATTATATGCAGACCCACCTGAATGGGTTTAACTCTGTGTAGTAAGCTGGAAAAGAGCTGGATAACTACTTAGATGCAGGCATATATACCATATGTGCTAGGACTCAAGCACTTGAGAAAGATTTAAGACTTGTCTATTAGGCACAAGCCTATAGAAGTGGTCCAAAATCACTAGTCACCTGAGAACCTGGTTGCTGTACCTGTCCTTTAAACCTAATGCAATAGGCACTAAAACTGGAAGAGACATTTCCTGCCCTAAAGAGCTTAGATTCTTAAAATAAAAAGGGGTGGGGGGAGAAGCAAAAGGGGATGACTTAGTAGGACAAAGGGGCTAACTAAGAGGGACAGGAACAGAAGCTCTCAGTGGAGGGAATGACCCTAGGGTTCTGCTGGAGCCAGCTGTCCCTGGAGAGAGAAGCTTATTGTATTAATTGGCTAGCATGTGTGGGTGTTAATGGAAGCCTTTCTTATCTTGTAGGTGAGATGCTTGCCACTGGTTCCTAGGACACTTCAGACACACAACAGAAGCTTGGTACTTTTTGTCTCCTTCATAGCAGCAAAGACCCTTTCGCCTTCAGTGCTGGTGCCTACAAAAGGGCAAGTTAGTCCTCTCCATCACACTGCGGTTGGTTCTTGTGCTGCTACAGCAGAGCTCCCAACATGGGGAGCAGACTTGGCAAAAGGAAGCGTCTTGGTGTGCCTGACAAATCTACAGAGGAGAAGGCTGAGAGGGCAGCCATGGAGATGGAAGGAACCCCACAAGAGTCACCTGAGACCCATCTTGCTGCAGAGACTGCACTAAATGCTAGCCAAGTCATGGGCAAGGCCTACTGCACTGAAGAGCCTGCACCAGGGACCACAGAAGAGACTGAGATCCAGACGGCCACCGAGCATGGTGAGGCCCAGCCTAGTGCAGAGACGACTGAATGGAATGAGTCACAGCCAGAAGCACAGATGCTATCGGCAGTCCCCCAAATCACCGAGACCCACCTTGACCCAGAGACTTCAGAACACACTAGTGAGGCACAGCCTGTTGAGGAGAGCTCACTAGATCCCACAGATGAGACTGAAGCTGCCACGGAGCACGATGAGCCTTCTCCTACAGGAGCGACCACAGAGATAACTGAAACCCAACTTAATGCACTGCACAACCAAGGGACTGAGGCCCAGTTTACTGGTGAGATTCATCCTACTGAAATTAGTGTATTGAAGATTGAGGACCAGCCTACTGCACAGAATGGAGAAGAAATTGAGGTGCCCGTTGCAATGCCAACCATGCAAGAGGCTCTCGGAGAGGCTGAGCCTGCTGCACAGACCCCACCAATGACTAGTGAGGCAGCGTCTGTTGTAGAGACTGCACTAGCCTCCACAGACGTGATAGCGGCTCAGCTTGCTGTGCAGGACACACAGCTAGGTGAGATGCAACTTGCTGAAGTGGGTGAGTCCCAGAAAGTAACTGATCATGCTGAGGCCTGTTCTACTGCAGAGCCTGTGGAGGTGATGGAGGCACAACCTGCTTCCCCAAGCACATACAAGAGCCTCCAAGACACTGAGGGGTCCCAGCCTCTAGCAGAGAAGTCTCTAGAACCCACAGAAGTGAGTGAGGTGCCTCGTGAAGAAACCACCGAAGGGAATGAGTCACAGCCAGAGGTACAGTTGCCAACGGCAGTCTCCCAAATCACTGAGACCCACCTTGACACAGAGACTTCAGAACACACTAGTGAGGCACAGCCTGTTGAGGAGAGCTCACTAGATCCCACAGATGAGACTGAAGCTGCCACGGAGCACGATGAGCCTTCTCCTACAGGAGAGACCACAGAGATGACTGAAACCCAACTTAATGCACTGCACAACCAAGGGACTGAGGCCCAGTTTACTGGTGAGATTCATCCTACTGAAATTAGTGTATTGAAGATTGAGGACCAGCCTACTGCACGGAATGGAGAAGAAACTGAGGTACCAGTTGCAATGCCAACCGTGCAAGAGGCCGAGCCTGCTGCACAGACCCCACCAATGACGGGTGAGGCGGCGTCTGTTGTAGAGACTGCACTAGCCTCCACAGACGTGATAGCGGCTCAGCTTGCTGTGCAGGACACACAGCTAGGTGAGATGCAACTTGCTGAAGTGAGTGAGTCCCAGAAAGTAACTGTTCATGCTGAGGCCTGTTCACCTGCAGAGCCTGTGGAGGTGATGGAGGCACAACCTGCTTCCCCAAGCACATACAAGAGCCTCCAAGACACTGAGGGGTCCCAGCCTCTTGCAGAGAAGTCACTAGAGCTCACAGAAGTGAGTGAGATGCGTAGTATTGCACAGGCCAAAGAAGAGACTAATGAGGGCCAGCAAATTGCACAGGCCATAGAGGCTGAAGCCTGCTCTATTGAAGAGACTTCTCAGACAACAGAAATAACGATTGGAGCACAGCCTGCTGCAGTGACCACAGGAGAGCCTGGTGAGGCTCAACCCATTGAACCTCCTAGCATCACAGAAGTGGCTGAGGCACAGAATGCTGCTGAGAACAGTAAGGACCAACCTTCGTCAGAGACCACAGAGGTGACTAAAACACTGCCCATCGCACTACATGCACAAAAGGCCAAAGCAGTGGCTGGTGAGGGCCAGCCTGCCATTGAGACCTCAGAGGTAATGGCTGATCCCCAGCCTACTATGCTAGGCAAGCCAGACACTGAGGCCCACAAGACTGTACAGAGCACAGAACAAATTGGTGAGGGACCAACAGCTCTGCCCGCTACACAAGGCATCCTGCAAGAACTGCTGCCTGCTGGTGAAGCCCAGCAAGCTGTAGAGATCCTAGAAGAAAGCCTGCATGTGACTGGTGGGGCCCAACTTCTTGCAGAGACCAAGTCCCAGAATACCACAGAGAACAGTGAGGCCCATCCTATTCCGGAGACCGAGGCAGAGCCTGTCCCAAACACCCAGACTCCTCAGGAGGTTGGTGCATGGCCAATTGCAGAGACCGCAAAAGCAGCGGAGGGGAAATCTACTGAAGACATGGTGCTAAACACTGCAAAAGTGGAAAACAAGGCCCATCCGAACACCAAGGTCAGAGAAGCAATGGAGGTACAGGCTGCTGGCACAGACACACAGGAGAGTCCCCGAGAGGCTGAGACCATGAGGGAAACTGTGACCCAATCTACTGAACGGAGCATGCCAGAGGGGGGTGGGGCTTGGCCTACCGCAGAAGCAGCTAGGGTGAAAACTGCTGCACCTGTTGCACAAAAGTCTGAGCCTGCTACAGAGACTACAGCAGGTAATAGTGAGTCCTGTCCTATTGTGCAGGCCACAGAAGAGATGACGGTTCCTCCTGTGGCAGAGACTGAGGGACAAGAGACGGAGGTCCAGTCTGCTGCACGGACAGTTGAAGTGTACACAATCGCACTAACCATTCTAAAGTTTATTGAAGAGACCAGTGAGGCTGCTGCTAAGACCACAGAAGCAAATGAAGCCTGTACTATTCCAGGGACTGTGCTGGAGACGCCAGAAGAGGCTGAGTCTCTGCAATCATTGATGGAGACCACAGAATTAAAGGCTAAGAAGAGGGGTCAAGATCCTCAAATCCCAGCTAATATAACGGAAGACCAGGAAGGAGGGGAACATGCAGCAATAAGCCAGGAAGAAATTCTGAAAGCTTCTGAGCAAGAGATCTCTGTAGCTGCTGAGCAAGACCCAGCTGCTTCTCTTGGTGCCAGTTGTGAGCTCCCTCAGACGCTGGAGCCCAGGAGTAAGACACAACCTTTGCAGCCTCTGCAATCCATAGTGACTGCAGTAGATGAGAGAGGAGTCCAAGGGGAGCCTAAACAGTCTCTTTCAGCTTCTGAAACCCAAGGCCGAAAGGGTGAAATGGCCCTACATTCAGACTGTGGACCTATTGGCAGTGAAGCTGTGCCTTCAAAGGAGATCTTTGCAAGGGAAGCACCTGACCTTATTAACCTGGCCTGAGAGCCTCTATCCCCAGCAGAAGAGAAACTGGCTCCCAGCAACGGTGGCAGCCCCAGAACAAATGAACAGAGTTCCTGTACCTGAGCTGTGCTGTATGTCTTGCCCGAAACATCCTGTGAAGCTGCAGTTGTGTAGAATTCAGATATAGTATAATGGGCATTCTGCCAATATTAGTCTCATCTCTTTATAGATGGTTACAGCTCATCTGTGTCTAAACTGCTGTAAACATACTCTCCTACAGACAGCTGTCTTCCCTTATTAAGTAATGTGTATTAAGAATGCTTTGCAGAAGGCTGAAATACCAAGTGGACCTCAAAAGTCTATATTTTAACACCTTAATTACCATTCTCCCTATTGCCTACCCCCTTCACAACACTGAACACTTAAGTTTTAATCCCTCACTATCTTCTAGGTAATCAATATTCTCACCTGAATTAGCCTACAGAGAGCTGTCAAGCTAATGCACATACTAGTCACTTCTCATTAGAATTTGAGGTCACTTTCTGACAGATTCCTAAAGGCCACTTAGTATTGTAGCATAAGCTACTGAAATTCTGTAACTGTCTAACCATTGCAAGTTAACATGCATCCATACTGCACACAGTTGGGAAGAGGATACACTTGAGTTCAGAGATGAGAAGAGGAGACACAAGCCTCTGTATTGTACTGTCAAATGCTAGACTTGTTTTAATGTTCGTGTCAATAAACAGTATTTTATGCTCATCACTCAGTGTCTCTGCACATTGCTCCTCTTGTCTGCCCTTCTGTTTTCTACATAACTATTGCCCTTTGCGTGAACAGGGAGGCTTTGCTGCATGTTAACCAGCCTATTGAGAGTGCAACTTATACTATTACAGAATCCAAACTAGAAAGGGGCCTGGATGCTCCTTGGTAGCAAAGGCTGGGACTTTCAAAGCAGCCTAAGGGAGTTGGACAGCCAGCTTCCATTAACAAATGCCCTTAGGCTACTCTAAAAATTCCTGCTTCAATCAAGACTGGAGTTTTGCCAAATGCTTCAGGGCTTATCTTAAAAAAACAAAGGTTGTACTGACTAATTATACCTGTGTAATGGCCCACCTCTCCAGTGTGGCTGTGGTTATCCTAGTATAGCTTACATCTCCCTGGGAAGGACAATGAGCTATAGCTGTAGAAAGCACATCTGAGTTACACCCACGTAAATATAATTGTTAGTAGTACAAAAACTGTAGAGTCAGCCTCATATTCATAAGGCGCTCACTCAAAACAAATCTAACCAATAGTGGCAGATTTACATGGCTATTTTGAGCTTACAGCAGCAACAATATTATTGCTGCTGTAACTGAAGTAGTCCACCTAGCCACTTAAATTAGGAAGAGGTTTGGGAGTGATTTTTTCCCCCCCTTCCCCCCCCCCCCGGGTCATCAATTACTCAAGGCACTAAAGAGCCTTTCTGGCCATAGGATGGCAACTCCAATGCAGCTATGGCTGTCTGACCTAGATCTAGTTTCTTGGACACTAGTGAACTTCTGCTGCCTCATTCCTCTGGTAATTTTTTTAAAATCCATCCTGCTATGTCTATCTGACAAGTAGAAATGGGCAGGAACCATTTCCTGGCCTGAACTGTTTCTCTCTCTTTCTCCCTACCTCTCAGGGGAGGAAGAGGCCTATCCTAGCACAGCCAATAGCCTGATGGGTGGGGCCCTCAAATATGGAGCTCTCACATCCCTGTTAAGTCCTAAACCTGGTAGAGCAAGTATTTGAAGCTGGGTCTCTCATATCCAAGCTAAGTGCCCTAATCATTGGGCTATTGGCTATCCTGGGATAGGAATGTCTTGGATTCTTACCGGAAATTTCATCTCAGACCTGAGGAAACCTTTCTTTCCCCCAAAACTTTTGTTGAAACTGGTCCTCTTCCAAATAAAGTGTCAGTGAAATGGCCTTTTTCAACTAACATGTTTTTGTCAAAATATCCCTGACCAGCTCTGCTACCAAGCCCTTCGCTGCATCTTGGTAGTCAACCCTGTGAGGTGATTTTACTCTCTAAATTGCTGTGGTGAGGTTGTTGTCCTGTTCTGCTATTGTATACAACTTTTAATCTCCTATCTAGCTGCCTACCTTTCTGCAAAAACCTCAGCAAATAGCATAAAGCATAGCATGGGGAAAATAACCTGAGGCAATGTACAAGTTCTCCACTCTACAGCTATGCGCTACTAACAACTTATCGGCATGATTATCTGGCCTGCTAAAAATCCCAAGGAACCATCTGGGAGAAATCTGAAGAGAAGGTGGGGAGGGTATAAGTTCCTTTCCTTCTCTGTCTGCATTTGAGAAATGACATCCATGTTGAGCTAGGCTGAATAGTGCAGTCCCTCCTGCCTCAAATTAACCAAAATCTGCCTGGAGGATAACTTGCTTCCTAGGATTTATGAACCACTGAAAGCTTTGAGGAATAGGTTTTAGCTTTATTTTCGCTGGCAGCGATACTCATAGCTACTCAAAGAGAAATTTGCCGTAACTGGTTCCAGGGGCTCATACTAGGCTAAGAAGCATTTTAATGGTAATGGCTCGCTCCTGTTACTGTAAACTTCACATTAAGGCTAAATCTCTACTCTGAGCTAGGTGTGATTCTCTGGCGAGAGTAGCTCTCATGAAGCTAATATGAGTCTAAATAGTAGCGTAGCTGCAGATACACAGCTCATGACACTCAGGTGGGCCGAGCACACACCACGTGGGATTATACTGGGTGCAGCTAAGCCATGCTTCTGCTGCTACCTATGCTACCACTGCTATGTACTATTTATACTCACCATAGCTGTCATTGGACTAGCATGAGTATGTGTACATCAGCAGGGGAGTCGCACCTCTAGCTCATAGTGTGGCGCTAGCCTATGAGAAAAGATTAGGACAATAATGCTATATATTTACAATTGCTCTTAATGCATGGAGTCTGCAACAGGGAGTAGGCACTTCTAGCCTTGAGAAATAACCACATAAAGGGTTAAATATGTACAACATAATGGCTCCTGATCCTGCAAACACTTATGAATATTTTTAACTGTAAAAAAAACAAGGAGTCTGGTGGCACCTTAAAGACTAACAGATGTATTTGGGCATAAGCTTTGGTGGGTAAAAAAACCCACTTCTTCAGATGCTTATGCCCAAATAAATCTGTTAATCTTTAAGCTGCCACTGGACTCCTCGTTGTTTTTGTGGATACAGACTAACATGGCTACCCCTCTGATTTTTAACTGTAAGTAGTCTTCTATATCCATCCTTCAGTGTGGAAACACTCTCCATGCTGTTGGCCTCGGGATGTGATTACTGTAATCTTTTCTTCCTAATATCCCTTGAAATATCTTTCTTTTCTAGTCTTTACCTAATAGTGATGGTTTCCTGTCTATTACTAAAATAAATTAAGCTTCTTGAATTAACATCAAGGCTTTAAAGAGTCTCACTCCCTTTATCCCAATATCTGCTAAGTTTGGGTTTTGTGCCTTCAATCATGTTGACATTAATGTGTGGCATACTCATCTGTTGTCCCTTATCCTATGCTGGAATTCTAGAGATCTCACCTACAATGCCTTTCTCACCCTCCAAGACTTGAATTGCCCTCTTCATATCTGACTCTAACAGCTGAATTTTCAGAGGTATTTAGGGTGTCCGAGGATGTTGAGGGGCACATAGTGAGACTTTCAAAAGCACCTACCTGCAACTTTATATTCCTAAATAACTTTTGAAAAACTGGCCCTATGTCTTTAGGGAATGGCCATTGCTCAGTTAAAAATCAGTGTGTATATATACATGTACTCCTGGGGGAATTCTGCACCACTGCATGTGCGCCGAATTTATGTCCCCTGCAGATTTCTTTGCTTCCCTGCAGAAAAATGACTTTCTGACAGGGAAGCAAAGGGAAGCTACAAAAGCAGTCACACACCACTCCCTGGCAGTGCAGGTACATTATGTCAGACACCCGGTGCAGCTAGGGAGAGAGAAATAACCGTGGGGCTGAGGACACCCCAGCCAGTGACTCCTACCCTGAGCCATGATCACCTGCTAGTCCCATCTGGGCTGGAGGCAGGAGATCACGGGACTTCCTCTTCTCCTGCAAGAAGTTTCTGGGGCTGTGTCAGATCCACCCCCAGAAACCTTCTGCAACTTCAGGAAGCTCAGCATCCTCCCCTGCTTCCAGTCTCCATCGCTCCTCAGATGTGGGGGGAAGGGCCACTGTATGGGCAGCTACTCTGCCATCCACCCAACCCCCATGCATCCGGACCTCCCATACCCAGACACACCTGCCAAGACTCACCCTGTACACTCAGAACCCCCCTAGCACCCTATACCCAAACCCTACCCCACTGAACCTCAATTCTGGCATCTGGATCCTTCCTGCACCCAGACCACCTGCCTCTGGACCCCCACCCCTGCACCCCAGACCACCCCCACTGAGCTCCCAGCACTTAAACCCCCCCTGACAAACCCCACCCCTTTGCACCACCCTGAGCCACCACATCCAGACATCCACACCACTGACCCCCAATTAGCTGCACCCAGACCTGAACTCCACCAAACCCCACTCCCTAAGCACCCAGACCCCCCCGCTTAGGCCCCTACACCCAGACCCCTCCACTGAGCCCCAACCACCTTCACCTGGAAGCCCCTGCAGAGTCCTATTGCCCCTGCACGTGGAACCCTGGCCCCCCATGAGCATCTGTGCATCCAAATCCCCCCCACTGAGCTGCCTGCGCACAGATTGTCCCACACAGAATCCTCTCACCCCACACCTGGATGCCCCATGCTGAGCCCCTCCACACTTGGATCCTGCCTGGATGAGCCTGCCTGCCCCACACCTGGTGCAGAGGGGCAGGGCCCCAGGGTATTTCTGGGGCAGGCCCAGGCCTTGTGCTGTGTGAGGGTCAGGGTGCAGCCTCACCGCTGAGTTCCTGCCCTGGGGGTGGGGGGTGGAGGGGCTGCAGGGTGATCTCCCACCTTCATGCAGCCAGTGGCCTGTGCTCCCCACTGCCATGCTGGAGCCTCTGCATTTATTTATTGACAAATAAAACTTGCAGAATTTTAAAATATGGTGTGCAGAATTTTTAAATTTTTGCTGCAGAATTTTTAATTTTTTGGCACAGGATGCCCTCAGGAGTAATACATAGTGCTATCAAAAGTCCTTATAATTCTAGGATGTATAGTCATGTTTATTTTATGTACTATGAAACTGGAGCCTAAAATGAGATGATCCCCACCTCAGTCTGTATAGCCCAACTAAATGTTTTTAGCACCACATGCAGAAGATAAAGAGGTAGTCTAAAGCCAAAGCATATAAAAACCTGGGGAACTGCCAATTATGCTACTGTCCATTGTTAACAGTGCATTAACATAGGGGGCATCCTTATCTTGTGCTACCAAAAATCCCAGAGAAATCACTTTGTAGCTGAATGTGGTCCAAAGGGAGGAGAAAAGGCTGGCAATGGGGTTTGGTGCTTGTCTATAGATTCTCTCTGTAGGTGATAAATTGTATCCAAATAGAGCTAGACTGTACATAGGAGTCTTTTCTCAGTCTAGTCAGTATTCATCAGCTTGTATTTATTTCCTAGAGCTTATTGAAATCACCAAATGTTGAGGGACTGACCTCCAACTCCCATTGTGATACAATATTCATAAATGCAGCTAGCAAATAAAATAACTGAATCTAAGATTCCTGTATTCTTAGCAATTGGGCTTACACCATGTTTGAGCTACCTCCATGCGACTGGTTCCTGTCTCTACAAACATACGTTAGGGCAATCTTGATACATATTTGCAACTGCCTCCAGTGCATAGTTTCCCAAGTAATTAAAACAGTCCTAGTCCTGCTAGATGACCATATGTGTGGTTAAATGTATGTAATCAAATCACTCAGACTGTACTTTACTGGGTGTCCAAATATTTAGTTCTAATGTGTATGTTTGTTGTGGCCCATATTCAGCACAAGAAACAGTTATTTAAGAACCTTAAGCAAATGCCAAGTCTCTCGTATTTAGTGTTCATTGTTCCATGGCCTCTTGAGATGCCCGGTGGTGGCTGATCTGCTAGTAACAGGGACATCCATTTGACTTGCAACTACAGTAAAAGCTCTGCAAGGTTGAGACATTTGCAGATGGTAGTGAGGAGAAATGAGAATGGGTTCTCACGCAAAACTTCTTTTTAAACAATAGTCTATGGTATTATCCAATAACAAACATCACCTTTAAGACACGCATCTGCATGTGCCTAGCCTCCTGTACAAGAGTTTGACTACACAGTACAATTTTAGACTCCAATCCTACAAAATCTTAAACACATACACAGTAGTCCCATTGAGCAAAATGGAACTACTCGTGCACTAAGTCATGCACATGCTTCAGTCTTTGCAAGTCTGGGGCCTTATTAAGAACACCTGAATCAATACTGTAAACTCAGTTGCTGAGACATAAAATTAGGTTAAAAGGGGCATGGAAATATATATGTGGCCACTCCTTATTTTTACTTTATTTTTTAACTCTGCAAAGCAAAATACAGCAAATCAAAACAAAGAGAATCTGAGTATAAAAGATTCAGCCACAGAATGTTTAAATAGCCGTATGTGTTACATTCAGCTCAGTTCTTCAGAGACTTAAATGGGCAATAGTAGTGTGATGGGGGAATTAATTCAGTGGAACTAGTGTTCAGGGATTTGTGGGGAAGTAGTTTTGTGTGACCACCTAGTCCTATATAAGGACTATCTATTTGCTCAGAAGCTATCAGAGGGTGTGGCTATAGTGCCAGTTACTGAATTGTTTGAAGTGGATTTGAGGTAGGTAGGTAGGTAAGAGTTCTCTGTTTTCTTGCTTTGTTAAAATGCTTCTCTGATCTTTTATTATGGAACTATATAGAACAATAAGATCATATCTATGTCTTGTCATTATCTTGGTTGCTACTGAAGTATGACATGGTTTTGATGTAAACTGGATGATACTGTAATTTCTGGGAGGTGAATGGTGTGTGTATTATACATCATTGATGGGTGGAGTTCTTAAAATCTATATATTTCCTGTACTAATTAATATGTAGGCTTATACCATTGTAAGTCTGTTGATTCAAACCCATGGCACAGTGCTTTTGCTGTATGTCTGGCACACACTTATTATAAATTGACCTGAATTGCTCACAACTTTTTCTTTAGTTAAAATAATACTAACTTTGCCAGTCTCCTGATCACAGCCATGTCTTAAAAACAAAATCCTATTTTAATGAGGCAACCAGCACTCACTCCTGTTGCTGCTGCATGGCCAATATATAGTTAGGACAGAAGAACTCTAATCAAGTTCTGATTGCCTGACCTTTAGGAACTAGTTTGCTAAAAGCTGTTCAGATGCTATGTTCAGTTAATATAATGGGCAAGGGAGTCTTCTCTCTGCTCTTTGTCTCTGGGTGCTATTTAAATGGCTATATGCCAAGATAGTGAAATTGACAAGGAGTTCTGGGAGGGGGGGAAAAAACAAACTAGAAGGGCACATATTTCTTGTTTCTTCTTCCTCTATTGTCCTCCTTTGAAATGCTGTAATGTCACATACTGGCTGCCAACTATGTTAGCCTTGCTATATTCCTTCTGAGCATTCAGCTCTTTAGCTGTCTTGTGTGTAATCCATGGTATACCTATTCTTGTCCCATGATTCATGTTTCCATTATTTCCTGGTGGTGGAGCTCAGTGTAGTAATGTGGGGTTGTAGCACTAGTCTCACTTGCATTCCCCAGTCGACTGTGTAGGTTGGGTGTTACTTGGTCATTGCAAGTGACTACTTGGCAATGAAGAATCTAACATATCCTGCATCTCATCACATCTTTTTCTTTCAGATCTTTCTCAAGGCTGCTGCTGTACCCCTGCAAACATGGGAGGCAAACTGAGCAAAAAGGGGCTCAACGTGGCTTATGAGAAACCAATAGCCCATGTGGTTGATGAAGCTACAGAGGCTGCTACAGGGAAGCCAGAAGAGAGGGAGGAGGCCTGCCCTGCTGCAGAATCCATGGGACCTACAACTGAGAAGAGGGACACTGATTCCCAGGTCCCTGCTGATGAGATGGAAGACAAGGAAGGAGGTGGAGTCCCAGCAGTGGGTGTGGCAGAGATCTGTGAATCTGAACCAAGGCAGCTAGATTTGGTGCCTAATGAAGAGCAGCTGGTGGCAATCAGTGAAGAAACCACTAAATCTCCAGAGGCAGACCCTTCCCAGCTTCTGGAAGTCACAGCACCTACAGGTGTTGAGAGCAGACTAGAAGGAATCCCCCAGCATCTGAATGCCAAGTAACTCCACCCCAGTTTCCATTTCAAGACCAAGCTCCATGAAGAGGCACCTTCTGCAGAGTGAGCCTGGCAACACTAGTACTACTCTCTGCTTCTACAATCTCTGAGACTGTGGCATCTTTCCAGCAGCAAGCTCTGATCCCTAGGGCCAGAATGACATGGACAAACTGAGTAATGCTAGTAAAACTATCTCTTTTGGGTGGTTCCATCAGCACTGGTGAGCTGTATCCTCAGCTCTTAGCCAAACTTCAGTCCTATGTAGGGAAATGGGCAAGTAAGATGGCATGCATCTGGTACAGGAAATGTATTCTACCAGTTGCACCCAGTCCTGTATCTTTAAGGCTGGACTATGAAAGTACAGCACATCTCGGTACCTTTACTATCATAAATGAACTTCTGCCGTGCGTAGCCATCTTTCTCTGTTTAATGTAGATGACTGTAATTAAAACAGTATCTAAGGGTTTTAAGGCCTTAGTGTGATATCCCTTGTATGCAATGAAGGAGTGGCTCTTAAGAACAAACTTGATTACATGTTCTCGTTGTGTTGCATGATGATGTGGCTATCAGTCCTGAATGCAATAAAGATGTGAGGTGGTAACTAGCTTTTCTGGCGCATGTTAATTACAATTCCAGATCCATTTTGAGGGCTCAGCTGCCACTTCAAAACCAGAAGAAACTAATGTAATTGCTTATATTTTATAAGTTAATAATTATTCTCCTCTGAACAATCTGTCCTGTATATGCACTAACTGGACACTGGTGGTTTATAGAAGTCATTGTATAGTTACCTGCATTGCTTGATACATTCAAATGTTGGCTGTCAATAAATGTTTTATACTTGCAACAAACATGTGAAACTTTTATAGCTGGTGTCTACCTTCACTGAATAAACTCTAATTACAGGCTGTGTGGGGAGTAGGGAGTTGCTACGACATATGGGTATGAACAAGTCACATAACTAAAAGATAATGCATCTTAACTTCTTCAAAACTGTCACTGCTGTACAGTATCAAGGGAGTCTCTCTTCCCTCCACCCCCAGTGATTGAGTGCTTTTGAGAGTGGCTCCTGGGCTCTAGTAAGTCTTCCCCCTGAACACTAAGATACAAGAAAGCTCCATCAGGGTTCGGTTCAGGACATGAACCTGACCGAGGCCTCCTGGGCTCAACAGCTTCAGAGTCTATCTTAAGCTTTGAGCCCACTTGAGTCACACTAGTGGAACATCACAGCTTTTAATAGTAGACCTATGCTGGGTGAGGGCCCAGTGCACATAATCCTTTTTGTACTCATTCTATCTAGATAACTTTTCCCTGTGTAAAGATTTACTATGGTAAACACTGAGCTTGAGCAGCTCTGCTGAAATAACAAGCCCCCTACTCTGCAGGATGTAAACAGCACTGTTGTTAATAGTGATTTTAGTAAATTCTCGCTCTGAGAATGGCAGCTAGAATGGAAAAGAGGGGGTCAGGGCACCACACAACTTCTTACTAGCTGATTCAAAGGAGTGGCCTTAAACTATCTACTATTATTCTGGCTACTTCTTTCATTTTTATTCCACACATGTCTGAACTTGATTTTTTTTTTTTTTCCTTGATCAGTTCAGAGTCCTTCCTGATATCTCTGCTTTCTTGTTTCCACCAACACTGACATCTCCACTATCCAACTCCCTTAACTTTAGTATGGTCTTTACATATTCTTCCTTGCTGTTGCTTGCCTCTTTCATTTCTTAAGTACATCTCTACTTATTTGTTCATTAGTGATTAAATATGTGCTCATATTATAACTAAATTTATTTTGCCATCCCTCCACTCTAAAATGTCTCTCTCAGATGGGTTCTGCCATTAAGCTGTAGCTGAGCTGGTAGGGAAATGCTTACAGGAAAAAAAATCTGAACTTTTTTCCTTCATAACTCTTCTATTTTATTTTAAAGTTGGTGCTTAGAGGAAAACACAAAATGCTTTGTGAAAGGGACCCTAGGTGCAAAAGTTTCTATGTGGACAATACCTCACTCATTTTCTTCCTAGTTTTGCTAAGGTTTCAACCAGCTCAATTGTTGGTCTTTTGTCATGTGCTGTGCTTGGAATGGCCACCTGCTTCTATCCACCAAATTAAAGTTGTAGACTGACTAATATTCAACTAGCATAGCTGAGGTAGGTGTACAAGCATATAATAAATTACAGTCTCTGCCAGAGAAGAGATCATAGTCTAAAATAAAAAGACAGGGAAGAAGAAGAAAGATGGGTCAACAAAAATAAGGGTGTTTTGTTTTGTTTTTAAACTAGAGGCCACGCTATGCACAATGTTTAGTAAGCAATAGCTGTAATAATAGTTGGTTACTTATCCTAAGCTGCTAGCAGATAGTAGTTTCCAACCACACTTTGTTTTCCTACTTTGGAATCCTTCCTATAGGGAGGCTTTCTCAGCCTCCTTTAAGCTCTTAGCCTTATTGTGTTAAGTCTGAAGCTCTATTTGTAAACCACCATGTACATTCATTCTGTTATCTAAATGCTTAATAGTCCTGAGTTGTAGCTTCAAACCCACTCTTTGTACCACACACCTAAAATTAGAGCATACACTTAGTTATACAACGTATGAACAGGTATTGTATACTAAAGGCAAGAGCAGTGAAAAACATCTCTCACGATGGTTCTCAGTTATACATACACTGCACATTAATATAGAAGCCTCCTTATCTTGTTCTACCAAATAGCTGAGAGAAACCAGCTGCTAGCTAAAAGTGGTCCAAAGGGAAGTGAAAAGACTGGCAGTGAGGTTGGTTGGTTGACTATAATCTCTGAATATAAAAAATGGCATCCAAGTTGAGCTACATTGTATGTAGAACTCTTTATTTATTTATTTATTTAGACTAATTACTATCCCCCAAGTTATTTTTCTTCACAAAACTCCTTATCTGCCAAACTTTGATGGACTTACATCTGCTTTCTACAGTTGTATGACTATAATGATTGTGGCCAGGGAAAAAGAACACCTTAGATGTCGGAAGCAGTTTGTTTACAGTCAGCAGCAGGATTTATACTCCTATACCACATTAAGAACTGCTCAAGTAGGCAATGTTTCATATCCCTTCAAAGATCAGTTTCATACGTTCAGACTGTCTAGACAGACATTTGTAATTACTCCCCAGATAATGTTTTTCCATCAATTATGTGACTATCCCAGCACTGTAAAATGTATGACCTATGTACAATCAGTTCTCTTGTATATTACTGGCTCTCCAAACATTGCTAATATTTAGCCAATCAGACTCTCCTAGGACCTTAAGCTAAATGCACACCCCTCCGTGCATGCTTTCCCATGGTGAATTATCGATAACACATCATCACTTTTCCACCAGAATTCCCAAGACTATTCCTTCCAGGTTTACCCATCATCTGATGTAAATATTTGTCACTAAAAATCAGTTTCCTTCACTGGAGCTAATGGGCAAAGGAGAAAGAGGGCATGGGTCATTTTGTTGGTGATTTCAGTTTTTAATTGCCAGCTCTATTTATTGATTTTATGTGTCTGCTGTTTACATTCTTTAAATGATCTCTTGAGTCATTCCATCTGATCCTGCCTGGATGTGCAATTGGCCTGTGAGAATTGACCATTTAAGGAAGTTTAGCATTCCTCTTTCCATTTTGCAGATGTGTCCTCTTTACACTACACTGTGGAGCAGAAATATGAGTATGAGTGGTGCAGGGACAGTATCTTCTGCAATAATCTATGCCAGGTGACCAGATCCTGCTAGGGCCATCTATTCAATCAGCAGCCACAACAAAATCTCTACAAAGACAAGATACTTTCAGATAGCAGAGAAGGAGAAATGGTGGCGGGTTTTCACATCACACTGCTTGTTACTGGACAAAGCAGGGGCAACTTGTTAAATAACATCACCCCTAAAACACATCTCTGCTTCCACCCTGTCAGCTTTGCAAGAGTTTGACTCCACAACACAAGTGTAGATCCTAATAATGTACAGACATACACAGGTAGTTAATTTTATACCCTCTGAGTAACCTCATTAAAGGCAAGCTGGCAAGGGGACTATTCACAGTATGTAAAGTTAAACATGCGAGTAAGCCTTTGCAGGATCAGAGCCTGGAGTGATCAGCAGCCTGCATAAACAGGCACATTCAGACCAGTATTGTAAACTCAAACCACGATCCAAGTAAAATTACATATTAAGGAACATGGGGATATGTAAGTGTGGGCCATTGGTTTTTATTTTTAATTTATTTTTCACTTTTAAAGCAAAGTGAATAAAGTGAAACCATTACTATGTGAATATAAAAGATATAGCTATGTGGTTCTGAAGAAGTTAAAGGATGTCCATCCTTCACACAATCTAGCAGAAAATAATGGTGTCAGGGGAAATTGATTCAGTGGAACTAATGTTCAGGTTCTCATGGGGAAGTAGTTCTGTGTGACCACCTACTGCTACATAAGACCAGCCTAGCAGGAGGTAAATGCAGCTGTCTAGGAGTCAACACAGGATATACCATTAGTGCTTTCTAGAGAGCAGGGTTGTTGTTTTTTTTTACTGGGTTGGTAAGAATTGTCTATTGAACTCATGTTCTGTTAAAAATGCTTTCCCTGGTCTTGAATTTGTGGGCCTGTACGGTGCAATAATATTATGAATTTGTAAGTGATTTGTGGTGTGCATAGTGGATGGGTAGTGTCACCTTTAATAGGTTCCATGTGTTCCCAATGCTATTTAATATGTATACTTGTAGCATGGGGGGCCTGTCTAATCAACTACATGTCAGTGTGCTCTGCTCTCTGTCTGAGGCTCTCCCTTGTTACAAATGTAACAAATTAACCTGACTGCTCATATCTTAGTATTATTTTAACTAAAGGGAGAAACTTGTGATCTGGAGAGTGGAAGTATTTGCCCCTGTCCTCAAACCTTTCTTTTATGAAGCAACTAAAACACAATCCACTTGTCATTGAAGGTGTAACTCTAGTAGTGAGGCAACTCTGTCTCATTGAGTTCGGATTGCCTGGACTTTAGGAATTAGTAATATTTTATCTAATCTTTCTAAACACCTTGATGTTGATATCACCTGGTGTTCAGTCAGTAATATTAGAAGCAAGAGAGTCCTCCCTTTACTATGATGTCTTTATTTGTCATCAGAATGGCAATAATGTGCTAAACTTATGGGTGGGCGAACCTAAACTGACAAGGACTCATTGAAAGAAACAGTTAGAGAAGTGCCTGTGGGCCTTCTACTTATTTGTTATCTCTTGAAAGGCTGTTATGTCTCAGTGGGTGCCAGTAATATCTGCCCTGCTGTGGGCAATCTTGGCATTCAGCTCATTAGACGTCTTATGGGTAATCTATGGAACATCTTATTCTTGTTCCATGGTGAATGTTTCAATCAGCTCTTGTAGGTGGAGAATAATATAGAAATACACTGCTGGAGCGCTCTTCTAAGTTGTACAGTCCTCTGAACACCCAATCCCTATTACTCAGTAGAGTTTCTCCTTTGCTACTAGATATTCACTTTGCTATTTTATCATGGGATCTCACTTTAGCTCTCTTACAGATATCTCATTGGTTACTAACACGCATCACAGATCCTACCTCCTCAGCAAGATTCAAGTGTTCTCAGAAAGAGAAGCAAACCACTTACTGCACAGCAAACATGGGAGGCAAACTTGGCAAGAAGGGGCTCAACGTGGCTTATGAGAAACCAGCGGAGCAGAGGACTGAAGAAGCTACAGAGGCGGCTACAGTGAAGCCAGCAGAGAGTGAGGAGGCTTGCCCTGCTGCGGAGTCCATTGGACCCACAACTGAGAAGAAGGACAAAGATTCCCAGGTCCCTGCTGATGAGACAGAAGACGAGGAAGGAGGCAGAATCCCTGCAGTGCGCGCAGAAGAGATCTGTAAACCTGAACCAAGGCAGCTAGATTTGGTTCCTAATGAAGAGCAGCTGGTGGCTGCTGCCAGTGAGGAAGCCACTAAGTCTCCAGAGGCAGACTCTTCCCAGGTTCTGGAAGTCACAGCACCTAAAGGTGTTGAGAGCAGACAGGAAGGGGATGCTTAAAATTTCTGTGCTCTGTAGGGGGAATAGGCAAATAACATGTCATGAATTTATCTGTATGTATTCCAACAATTGCATGAAGTCCTGTATCTTAAGGATTGGACTGCCTGAATGTATGTAACACTTCAGTATTTGAACTAACCTAATTTCACTTCCTTTATGCATAGCCATGTTTCTCTGTTTAATGCAGGTGGTATTTCCTATGGGTTTTTACATCCTTTGGCTTGGTATCTTTTTATATGTAAAAATGAGTGGCTTTTTGAAGACCAGATTTGGTTTATTCCTCTTACTATCCTAAGTTCTCAGGTGACCTCAACTATTTGTCCTGTGTACAGTAAAGATCTTGTGAGCTGATGCCTAGCTTTACTAGTGTCAGGTCCTTAGGCACCAACTGCCACTTCTCCAATTGAAGGATACGTAATGAAGTTAATATCATTGTTTGTAAGTTAGTAGGCTCTTCACAATGAGTATTGTGTATGTACAGTAGCAGGACACTGGAGTCTTATAGAAGTCTATGTATACTAACCTGACTGGGTGACTGGTTTATTCTAATGTTTGCTGTCAATAAATGTCATTTTATAACTCTCAATGTCTGAAACCTATAGCTGGTGTCTACTTTCAGTGAATGAACTTCACCTGTGGATGTTGAGAGAGGAGATGCTAGTGGACATAGCTATAAAAGCAATTAATGTATTAAATATTGCACCTTAGCACTCAGTGCTATACAGCAAGGATTAAGTCTACAGTAAAACTTTCAAAGCGACTACATCCTCTCTGAAAACCTGGGCTTTATTGATGATCTTATCCCTCAACTCTGCAGATATGTGAAAGCTACATCCAGATTCAATTCAGGAAATGGCCACAGGCCAAACACTCCTGTCCTCTGTGGGTGGAGAGCTGTATCTCAAGTTTTCTAAGTGCAATATAAAACTGTAGGACTTAATAGTCTAACTATTCTTCAAGAGGGTCCCACTGCACACACATTCTGTTTCTTTGGGCATATAGAATTTCTGATAAGAGTTTACTCGATACTCTCCATTTGTAAAGACAGGGCCCACACAGCTCTGCTGAAGTAGATAGGCCTTTAGTCTGCCATGGCCAGGTATTACCGTAGATTATTGTAATAAGATGAAAAGAGGGGCCCTTCTTCCATAAGTGAATTTCTGGCTTCTAAGCTGAGAATGGCAGTTAGAAAAGAACACAAAAGGGGGTCGGGACATGACCTTTTCACTTGCTACCTGTCTTGGATACTTCTGACTCAAGCTCTCTTATCTTACTCTGAAACTTCATTCACTTACCAACCATCATGGAAATGTTGGACTGCACTGTCAATCTTCCTCTTCTCCAACCTGGCTCTCACTCGATCTGTGCTATAACTAACCATCCCTTAGATAATGTAAACAGCACTTGTCTTATTCTCTTTTAGTCTTATCAGATTTCAGTCTATTGATCAGTTTTTTTCCCCCTTCTGTTACTGTTTTCTCCTGCACCTCAATCTGTAACTGCATCCTCCATGTCTCTATTAGCGAGAGAAGATGAGAAGGCTCCATTACTGTCCTGTGCTCTTGGTAATTTGAGACGTGTTCTGATTGGTTACACTTCTCTGAATTAGAGAAAAATACACCCATAAAATTAATGGATGCTTCCTGGAGTTACATGGATGTAATTTGGAGTACAATGTGGGCTTCTCTGTCCTCAGGCAGCCTCAGACTACCCGTGATTATTCCAGCTCTTCAACTGCAATGCTCCAGTTATCTGGATTTCCCTCCTTGATTTTTCTGCTGTCATTTCAAACTGTGTCCCCCAAACTGAACTTCCTCCTAATCTCTCTCTGCTTCCTCACTTCCATCAAAACTGAGCTCTGCGCTGTCCTTTGACTTCAGCATTGTCTTTGTCTACTCAGTGCCTCTCCTTCTTTCTCTGGCTTGTCTTGCATTTCTTAAATCCATTCCCCCTTTTTTCCTCTCATCACTTCACTTCAAAATGCACTACTAAATTAATCTCTCTGTTTCTCTGAAGGTGTTACCGACTGTTGCCATTCGTCACTGCCTTTGAAAGCCATCACTGACTTGTTTTCTCCTGGAGAAGAGTTAAGCTCTGCTGGTGAATCCTGGCCCTATTTAAGTTAGAAGCAAACCTCCAATTAACTTCGATGGGGCCAAGATTTGGCCTTGTGTCCTTAAATTCAAGGTCCTACCAAATAATCATACCCTTTTAACCTGCTTTGGCAATTTTATCTCTCTGGTTGAGCTGGTAGGGAAATATTTGAGATTTTTTTGGCAAACAGTGAATTATTTGGTGTTAATTTTCCTTCAGGTTTTTTTAGATTTTCTTCATAACAAAAATGTAGGTGTTTTGATGAAAATACAAAATGCTTTGTGAAGAAAAATGTTGCAAAAAGGGCCCCCTTTAATAAAAATACATAAAATCCCTTTTTAATCAAAACTTTGACAAGGTTTCAATCAGCTCCACTATCTGTATTTGGGTTTCTGTCTTCAATCATGCTGAAGTGCTTGAAGCAGCCATAGGCTTGTCCACCTATTTATTCAGTAGCCAAGTGCAGTGTACATCAATTAATCTGCCACCAATTTGGCTGTAGTAGGTAGACAAACATAATAAATGACCATCTCTGCCCCATGGAAATCATGACCTAAATGACAAGCTGCAACAAAGGAGGGAGCAGAACAAAGTGGTGAGGGTGCCAAAAATAAGAGGGGATTTTTAGCACAGAGCGGTGCCATTTATAACTTTTAGCCAACCAGTAGCAGTAATTGCTGTTTGTCACTCACCCTAGCCATTATCAGACTGTAGTGTCCAAGCATCCTTTATTTTCCTACCTAGGAATTCATCCTACACTGATGATTCCTCAACCTCCTTTAAGCTCTTACTTCTACTGTGTTAAGTTTGAAGTTGTATTTATAAACCAATGTACATTCATACTGCTATCTAAATGCTTAATCGTCCTGACTTGTGCTTCCAACCCACTTATTGTACCACAAGCCTAAAATTAGAGCATCCACTTAGCCACATATGCAAAATATGAACAGGTATACTCTAAGGCAAGAGCACAGAAAAATCATCTCACCCAACACAGCTGTCAATTATACATCCATGTGCTCTTCACTGTACATTAACATAGAAACCTCCTTATCTTGTTCTACCAAACATCCCAGGGAAACCACCTGTCAAATGAAAGTAGTCCAAAGGGAGGTACAAAAAAACACCTGGCAATGAGGTTGGTTGCTTATCTGTACTCTCTGCATGTGAAAAATGGCATCCAAGTTTAACTACATTTTATGCAGGAGTCTATTTTTGGACTAAGCAGTCTATCCAGTTTGCTATTCTCATACAAAAAACTCACTCGACCCACCAAATTTTAATAACTGCCATCCTCTTTCTACAGTGGTTAGATAGTTATAGTTGTAACCAGGAATCAAAGAACACCTCAGAAGGATATTGCAGTTCCTTTACAGTCAGCAGTAGGATTTATACTGCCATAGATTAGGAACTCCCCAAGTAGGTAATGGTTCAAATCGCTGCAAAGAGCGTTTTCATATGCTAGGACTATCTAGAGACATATGTGTAACTGTTCTCCAGAGAATGGATCCTTCTGCAATTATATGACTATCCCAGCCCTGTTAAAAGTGGAAACTATATACCATCTACTCACTTGTACATCACTGGGTCTCCAAACATTTTGTGAATCCAATGTTTTGGTTTTGGCCCATATTCACCTCATCTGACTCTTCTAGAACCCCAAGTTAAATACCCACCCCTTGATAAATGCAATTCCATGATGCATTTGCAATAACATGTATGAAAGACAATTGCATTTCCACCATAATCCCCAAGGCCATTCCTTCCAGATTTACTAGTCACTTCACTCACACATTTTGACAAAAACCAACTTCTTTAATTGGAAATAAGGATCAAAGGAGAAAGAGAGCATGGGCCATTTTGTTGGCAGTTTCAGTTTTAAATTTCCAGCTCTATCTATTGGATGATTTTAGGCGTCTGCTGTTTATATTCTTTAAATAAACTCTCAGCTGTTTCTGTTGTATTTTCATATTGGGCTTTAAATGTTAATAATAAAGTAAAAATAAAAATCAGTGGGCCATACGTATATTTCCATGTCCCTTTGTATGTGACTTTACTTTGGGTTTACATATTTTACATGGTTACAATGTTGGTATGTATGTTACCCAACTATGCAAAATATGAACAGGTATAATTCTTATATGCAATTGACTCTGAAGCAGAGATCAATGCCTTTAGGTTCATTGGGGTGGGAGGTAGCATTCTCCTTTCCATTCTATAGATGAGCCCTCCCTATATTACACTGCCCACCAGATATCTGAATATGAATGGTGCAGCAACAGACACTTCTGCAATACACTATAGCAGGTGCCCAGATCCTGCTAGGGATATCAATCCAATCTGCAGCCTCAATAAAACCTCTGCAAATCCAAGCCACTTTCAGATGGCAGAAAAGGATAAATGGTGGGTTTTCACATCAAACTGCTTGTTACTGGACAAAGCTAGTGCA
Source organism: Trachemys scripta elegans (assembly GCF_013100865.1). Taxonomy (NCBI): domain Eukaryota; kingdom Metazoa; phylum Chordata; order Testudines; family Emydidae; genus Trachemys; species Trachemys scripta. The sequence continues at coordinate 9,558,072 of NC_048318.1, read as the reverse complement.
ACTGGTTTAAATGACATCACCCCAGGACACATCTCTCTGCTTCCACCTGGTCTGCTGTGCAAGAGTATGACTCAACATACATGCTTCATTTTGCACACTATGAGTTAATTCAATGGGATTATTCACAATGTATAAGTTAAACATGAGAGTAAGTCCTTGCAGGATTGGTGCCCCAGCCACCCCCAGTTTGTTTGAACAAACATATACATAGCAACATGGTGAACTCAAAACCCAATCCAAGTAATGTTACATGGAAAAGGAAATGGGAATATATATGTGGGCCACTGATTTTAATTTTAATTTTAATTTTAATTTTATTACTAACTTTTAAAGCCCAGTACAATGTTCTAAACCATTAAAATGTGACTATAAAGATACAATCACATGATTCTAAAGATGTCAAAGGATCATCCACTTCTTTCCTTCACGCAATTTAGCAGGGAATAATGGTGTCAGGGGACATTGGTTCAGTGGAACTAATGTTCAGGGACTTGTGGGGAAGTAGTTCTGTGTGACCACCTAGTGCCTTATAAGGCCAGCCTGCTGAGTAAGATGAAACTGATCAGAACCTAATCAGTAGAGTAACTGAAGTGGCTTGGAGCTGGTAAGACTATTCCTTATTTTGTTTGTTGTGTGCTAAAGTAGTTCTTTGTTTTATCTTTAAATGCAGGGAGATATGTTATGTTGTTAGCTAGTTTGGGGGAATGTAGTTGGTAGTTTTCTCACTAGACTTGCTATGGATGATGGTTGTAGGTACTTGGAGTAGAAGGGAATTCTTAGTAAGTTATGGCTTTAGAATATTTCTTTACTACTCCAGCATATGGCACTCTAACAATGTATAACTGATACACTGAGCTGAGTATTGTATTCCTCTTTCCTCTCCTCTACTACAGGAGTAGTTTGTAGTGCCTGTGATTTTGTTTTGATGCATTAGCCACTAATGAAGCTGTGATCAATGAACACACTTAACTCATTGGCTGTTTTATCTGTAATTCATGGGTCATCCTAGTCTCATCCTAGGATTAATGTCTTAATCCTCTCTTGGTGGTGGTACTTTATATAGCAGTATTCTGTACAAGTTAAACCAATACTCCAACAGTCAACTGACTAACATGGGTTGGTTGTTTAGGGTAATCACTCCTTGAATATCTGGTAATCACTTGTAATGATTAAGTAACTTAGGTACATTATATCTCATTTTAGCTTTCTCTTCCAGATCTCACTGGTTGCTCAGTCCTCAGCCCAGAACTTGTCTCCTGCAGCAAGAAGCAAGTTCTTTTCCACGCTACTGTAGCCCTGCAAATATGGGAGGCAAACTGAGCAAGAAGGGATTCAATGTGGCTTATGAGAAACCAACAGCCCAGAGGGTTGAAGAAGAAGCTACAGGGGCTGCTATAGTGAAGCCAGAGGAAACCCACCCTGCTGCAGAGTCCATGGGACCCACAACCGAGAAGAGGGATAAAGATTCCCAGGTCCCTGCTAATGAGATGGAAGACAAGGAAGGAGGTGGAGTCCCTGCAGTGGGTGTGGAAGAGATCTGTGAATCTGAACCAAGGCAGCTAGATTTGGTGTCTAACGAAGAGCAGCTGGTGGCTATCAGTGAGGAAACCACTGAATCTCCAGAGGCAGACCCTTCCCAGCTTCTGGAAGTCACAGCACCTACAGGTGTTGAGAGCAGACCAGAAGGGGATGCTGACTAGATGGAATCCCCCAGCATCTGAATGCCAAGTAACTCCACCCCAGTTTCCATTTCAAGACCAAACTCTGAAGAGGCACCTTCTGTAGAATGAGCCTGGCAACACTAGTCTTACTCGCTGCATCTACAACCTCTGAGACTCAACTTGGCAGAAGACCTCAATCTTTCCAGCAACTATCTGATCCCTAGTGCTAGAGTGAAATGGACAGACTGAGCAGTGCTATTAAAAACTACCTCTTTTGGGTGGTTCTATCAACACTGGTGAGCTATATCCCCAGCTCTTAGCCAAATGTATGTCCTCTGGAGAGGAATGGGGAATGAAGATGGCATGCAACTCTGAATTGCCCAAAGTCTTCTAACTTTGTCTAGACTGTCTGAAAATACAGCGCATCTCTCAATACTTGAACTGTCATAATTGCATTTCCAGTGCATAGCCATCTTTATCTGTTTAATGAAGGTTCTGTTTAACTTAATGTGATATCTTCATGCATATTTATATACACAATGGGTAAGCGGCTTTAAGACCAAACTTGCTTCCCATGTATTTCTTTCACTGTCCTAAGTTGTTTGATTGGGGGGGGTATGTCCTGCATGCAGTAATGATATTGTGAGCTGATACATAGCTTAATCAGTGTCTGTTAACTACAGTTCCAGATCCATTTGAGGCATCATCTGATTCTTTTCCAATAGAATAACATGTAATAGATGAAATTTAATATGTCTTATTGTAGAAATTCAAAATCACTATTTCCTAGGTATAGTAATAGGACACTGGAGGCTTGTGAAAGTCTATATGGTATAGTGACTGATGTATTATAATGTTTGCTAGTAATAAACTTCATTTTATAATTGCAATATGCCAGTGTTTCTCATGTTTGGTTTGTATCTACCCAAACTGAATTAATTTTTTGGCTACAGACTACCAGTTTAAAAAAAAAAAAACCTGAAATATGCATCAACATTCCATGTCCTTCATCTAGGAAGAGGTATGGTATAAAAATGTAAAACACCCAGATGACTTGGTTGTTTTTGAAGACTGGGATTAAAGCAGTTAAGTCCCTAGGGCTTTTTTTTTTTTTAAATAGCTTTGCACCAGAGTGTGGAAGATACTTGAATTGGATGCAGCTTTCAATAGGCCCTCAGAACACAACATCCTGAATTCTGGAGATTCTTACTTTCAATCATGCAACTAAACTCTGTAATAATGACTACTCTTACTTTGCTTGCAGTAGCCACCCCACAGAATATTTCTCTATACACCCTGTATCTACTAATCTTCCTTTATCAAAAAACAGCTCACTATAAAGTCAAAACCAATACCGCTCTGCTTGAGGTAACTGGATCCATTTGGCTCCATAAATGCAGTGGCTGTTCCCTGGACTCATGCTGGTTTAACTGAAAGTATGTGGGCAACCCATCTTCAAGAAGCCTGCTACTACATGTAACAATTCCAGCTACCACCTCTAAGTAGTATTCCCCAGTTGCCCCTCCTACCTCCTCTGTTAACACTTCAGATTGTCTCCGTGTAAGAAACAAGCTGAGTTTTGGATGAAGTCTGTCTTCTCATTGTCAACTGCCATCTGCCCTGTCCTCTGACTCGTTACTTTTGTCTGCATACTTCCTGACATCAATAGTCTTCCACGGGTGTTACTTAATTCCATTTCCCCACTTCATTCTCAGATCCGTATGCTATCCTGTCTGTAATCTTCAGCCAGTTTGACTGTGTTAGGTGTGTACATATATAGTAAATGACAATCCCTGGCCTATGGAGATTATAGGTTAAAAAAAGCAAGTCATAAAAACTGCAGAGGGGAGAACAAGGAGTGGGCAACAAAAATAAGAGGCTGTTTAGCAAAAGCTTTACACCCACTCTTCATTCCACAAGCTTAAAATTAGAGCATCTACTTAGTCACATATGCCAGATATGAAGAGATTCTATGCTAAGGCAATAAGATAGAAATACCATCTCATGCAACACAGTTGTTAATTATACATTGGTGGATGTTTGAGTGTACATTAATGTACAAGTCTCCTTATCTTGTTCTACCAAATACCCCAGAGAAACCCCTACCCCTTAATAGTGTTCAAAATGAGTGAAAAGACTGCTAATAAGTTTGGTTGCTTATCTGAACTCTCTGTGTGAGCTAAATAGTATCCAAGTTGAGCTACATACTATGTCAGACTTCTTGAGCAACTAGTATCCTTCAGTTTGCTATTTTGCTTCACAAAACTCACTGGACCCACTGAACTTTGATGGACTGTCATCCACTTTCTACAGTAGTTTGATAGCAATTGTAGCTAGGGAAAAAACAACCAAAAAGCTTTCACTGAATTGAGCAGTTCCTTTGTACACAGCAGTAAGGTAATGGTTCATATTAGGACTATTGTGACACACATTTGAAATTGTTTTCTAAAGAACAGTTTTTCCAACAAAAATGAGAATTTCAGCCCTTCTCAATGATTAAACTACATATCATCAGTTTTCTTGTATATTACTAGGTCTCCAAACCTTTAGTGCATTAGACATTATGCTTTTGGGCTACATTAAGCTCATCAGACTCTATGAAGATCCTATGTTAAATGCCCACCCTTTGGTGCCTGCTTTCCCATGGTGTATTAGCAATAACATATACAAGATAATTGCTTCTCCACCAGAATTCCCAAGACCATTTCTTTCGGGTTTACTGATCATCTCACTCAAATAGCTGTGACAAAAGTCAACTTCTTTCAGTCAGAGAAGAAGTATGAGATTGGGCTATTTTGTTCGCAGTTTCAATTGTTAATTGCCAGCTTTATCTATGGCATAATTATAAGTGTCTGCTTTTTACACTGTTTAAATGAACTGAAACCCAGCAATAAAAACTTAAGCACATTTGCAGAAGAAGAAACCTACACACCTGTGATAACTTTATAGTTAGTGTGGGTTAATAGCCCTTGCAGGAGGTGATTTAGGAGATATGACCAGAATCTGTACAGATATTATATGATAGGTTTATTTTCAATAAATCAAGGAATGTTTTAGACCAGAACGTGAGACAGGCATATACCATATATTCTATACTGTCCATCAAGGTGTCTCTAAGTCTTGAAGCCATTGACTTCTTTGCATTTAGTTTGGGATCAGCTGGTTCCGTAGGAGGTGGTGCTGGTGACAGCAAGAGACTCTAGAATCAGTACAGATGTTAAACCTGAGTACCGCCTGGTTCTTCTTATGCAGAATGGGTGGGGAGATGCATGGAAGACAGACATTGGGCTAATGTGAGGATGAGGTCTAACACAGAATGGACAGATAAAATTGCAAGATCCCAAACCTGATTCAAATGGCAGCCCTCAGGGTCCTCTTTTCTGTTCATGTTCTTGCATGTTCCCATGTTTTTAATTTCCACCTTTGTGATTATTGCCAACTTTAGCTCTCTAAGTATCCAATCTCTCTTATGCAGCTGTTTCTGAGACTCCTCATAGCTGTCCTGACACCAAGAAGCTTAACTTAAGAATTTCTTATATACTTTCCTCCTGCTCACTTTCTTCTTTCTAGCTTCCCTGTCATCCAGGGTGCAGAAATACTATGTTGGTGACTATAACACAAATGCATTGGGTACCATTGAAAGGCGAGGTAATATTTTATTGGGCCATCTTCTGCAGGTGAGAGAGACAAGCTCTCAAACTACACAGCACTTTTCTTCAGGTCTTGTCCCTCGTGTCTCTAATAGCCTGGGACTAACACAGTTCCAACAACACTGCATACAACTGTGGATATTACTGACAGCTGCGTTAGTTCTGCAGCCTTTGTAATCTCACTATTATGATAGTGCCTAGTAGGGCCCAAATGAAAATTATGAACCATTGTGCTGGGCACTGTAGAAACCGAATAAGAAACAGCTTCTGCCCTAAACAGTTTACAGTCTAAATAAAAATGACAAATACAGGAAAGGGACAGAAAATACAAGCAGATTGAGCAATTCAATAGCGGCAAATGTCATGTTCATTCCACTCATTTTTAATCCTTTCTACGATGTTAGGTTAGCAGAGGACTAGCTAAGTGGAAAGGAGGGGAGTGAAGTAAACAGCCACAAGCAAGATAATATTGAGGAAAATTTCAGGGGGTCTGATGGCATCATCAGTGTCTGGGCTTGGCTTCAACTGCCAGCTTCAGTTTCTGGCTGGCACCTCCCTGCAGTTCTTTTTCCCCAAGTCCACATGCCTGGGGAGAGGAGGACACCAGATGGCTCCCAGTGCCAGTAGTGTGGGGTGTCTGCCATGGAGAATTCTCGGTCCAGGAATGCTGTGGGGAATCATGGAGACTGGCTCTTTTCTTCTTGTACCTTCTGTTATGCTACCATCTACGCTGTGAACAGTCTCCACTTTTGTTATCTCCTCTCTCTACTTAAACAGAATTAGTGTCCAGAGATACCATACTCAAGGACTTTTTTCTGATTAGCCAATATCCCATGGTGAGCATTTCTCTTCCCAGGACTCATTGAAACCACACATTGGCAGGCAGGCCCCATATTTCTGCAGCACTGTACTAATTGATATTTATAGCTAATAAAACTAGTTTCACTGATATAGGTGCTACTTTACAATCAGCAGGGCGGTTAACACTTCAACAATGGATTAAAAGACTGCTTCTAACTTCATACAACCGCAAATGTCTTTCTAGAAGGAGCAGCCATGCTGCGGCACAATCTCATCATGTGTAAAATTGCCCTCCAGTGTACAAAACCTCCAGCAGTCAGATGTGTCTAAAGCAGTAGTTCTCAAACGCATTTGAGCAGGTCCCCCTTCTTTGTGTCTGTAGTCATTTACACCCCCTCCACACACAAGTACACATACCATGATCCAGCTCTGAAGGCAGAGCGGAGCTCAGCGGCTGCTGGCCTGGCACCCAGCTCTGAAGGCAGCGTCAGGTCAGCAGCAGCAGCACAGAAGTAAGGGAGGCAATGGGGCACTAACTCTGTTGTGAAAAGTGATATTGACAAATATCACTTTTCACATTGCCTCCCTTACTTCTGTGCTGCTTCTGGCACCCTGGGGCTGACTGACGGAACCCCACCACCTCCAGGTGAGGGATTTGGGGCGAGATAGGAGAGCCCGAGCCTGTGCTGGCTTCTGCTGAGGGATTGGGGTGCCGGGGGGAAGGAGAGCCAAAGCCCAAGTGGCAGGGCTCCGACTGTCATCTATGGGGCAGCAGGGCTCTAGCTGCCTCCTTTATCCCCCCCTCCTGGGTGTGCACAGCCCTTCTGAACAAGCCTCAGCCACCTCAGCTCTTAAAACATTAAAAAAATCACACAGCTTGCACCTCCCTTGACACATTTCCGCACCCACAGGTGCCGACTTTCCAATGTGCGAGGGGGTGCTCGACCTGCAGCTCTGCCCCAGGCCCGGCCCCCACTCCACCCCTTCCCCCAAAGGCCCTGCCCCTGTCCCACTGCTTCCCGCCCCATTCCGCCCCCTCCCCCGAGCATGCCGCACCCTCGCTCCTCCCCCTCTGCCCCTCCAAGCCTCCTGCACACTGCAAAACAGCTGATCGCGGCAGGCGGGAGGTGTGGGGAGTGAGGGGGAAGCGTTGATTGGTGGGGCCTGCCGGCAGGCAGAAAGCACTGGGGGGAAGAGGGGAACTGATAGGGGAGTTGCTGGTGGGTGCTCAGCACCCACCACTTTTTCCCCATGGGTGCACCAGCCCCAGAGCACCCATGGAGTCTACCCTATGCCCATGCCTCCCTTAGGAGGCCCGCCCTATAGTTTGAGAGCCACTGGTCTAGAGATACAGTCATCCCCTTGTGGAGATATCCATGGCTTCACTTCTCAGGCTACAATAACAGTATCTTAGAGTGGGAAGTAAGCAAGATTTACTGGTGGGTTTTGTTTGTTTGTTTCTCTTCTGACGTAGTGATAGACAGTGCTTTTCTTTAAAGGTATGATCTGTGCCTGTCAGTTTTCCCTGCGGTTCAGGATGTCGGCTTATAATAAGGCGGAAGCCTAACAATCCTGTGATCAAGAAACTGGATGTATTGAAACACCTGCTCAGCTTGCTGACCCAAAAACAGCTTTCATTTGTCTGCACTATAGAGGCAACTCTCTTATGGAAGGCCCAGTTAGATTCCATCTTCTTGCCTGACAACAAAACTGACAAACTCTTGCTGCAGAATCTCCACTACCTAGTGTTCTGTAAGAGACAAATCCTAGCTTCATTTTCAGGTGTTCTGGCTGACTTTATTGTGCTGCCAGTAGCCATCAGCTTTATGAGTCATAAATCTAGCAAAGTCCCATTGAGTCTCAGGGAGCATAAATCAGGAGCTTTGTGATATTCTGAATTCCTTTTTCTTCCTATATCAGCATCTTAAAAGATTTACCACAGGGAATCTGCGGATGATCTGCGATAAATGAACTCTGTGAAACAACTGGTTAAGTGACTTGCATAAAAGTAAATTCCATTTTATACTGACTAATGCAGTAGCAGAGAGGCATGAGTACTACTGAGCATCAGCACTTAAAACTGATGTGCACAGGCAAGTATCCGATGTACCCTTCCCCATTCACCAGGTGACTTCTTGCATTGATCAAGTGGCTAAGGTGTGTGGGTGATAATAAAATTTTCTCTCTGTTTTTCAGGTCAGATGTTGCCAGCTGCCAGGATACTGATGAAATACTTAACAGAAGCTTGGCACTTTTCTCCTCCCTCCCTGCATTCCTTACCTCAACAAAGACCCTGTCTTGTGAGGCATTAACTGGTGAATCACAAAGCAAAGCAAAGCAAAGCAAATGGCTCTCATTGGCCACTTCCCAGTAGGTTTCTAGCTATACTATGCTACAGAGCTCCAAACTTGGGCAACAAACACATCAAGAAGGAGGAGTTCACTGAAATGAATAGACTGACCATGGCCGCTATAAGCAGGCTGTGTGAGAATCTGGCTTTTAAACATATGATGGTCAAAGGTTGTATTAGACTTGGTATGGGAACAGGGGAATTGAATGGAGTCTAGATAGCATGGACACTGTATGGAAACTTGGTCCCAATTGTTTGTTTGTTTTTAAGCTGGTGAAATCTGCAAGCCTCTTTGTATCCGAAATATTGTAACTGTACTAGCGAACACATAGCCACCTCTTCCTCTCAAACTAAACACCCAAACTCTCTAGGTGAGAGCTGTAACAGACCCGTGCCCTCTATGGATCACATTCCGCAAAGAGGGACATGAGTAAGTTATATATTCACCTATCTTACTATGCAACAATCTGCCTGTATACTAGTTGCTAAATATTTCAGAGCTGCTAAGCATTTGCAGCTCTCCTTGATTTCACTGGGAGTTTTAGGAGCTGTAAATCAGGCCAAATATTTGCATGAACACATATAATACCATACAATATAGTATGCTGGAAACTCAAAAAGCAAGCCAGCCAAGAATACAGGAAAGGGCACAAGAATCTATATATGTGTGGACTATCCATTGTTTAAGTTTGTTTTTATTATTAATTAATAATTATTATTATTTCAAAACAAAAGACAATAGGAATAAGCAAAAGAAGTCTGAAGTCTGCACATAAAAGATACAACACACAGGTTTTAAAAAGCCATTCAGTGTAACAGACATCCTCATTCTTTAGATGATATAACAATGAACAATAGAGAAATGGAACAGTGATTTGATGGAACTAAAGTTCAGGGAATTGTGGGGAAGTATTTCTTTGTGGCCACCTAGCACTATATAAGGTTAGCCTTCCTTGTGAAGAGGATTGTTCATGAGGATCTGGTGCAAGGTTGCTGATGCTTTTGTAGGTTGGTAAGAGATTTTTTCCTTTTTTATTTATGTGTTTTAAATGTTTCCTATATATATATATATATATACACACACACACACACACACACCCAAAATGCACAATGGGACTGGGTAAGGGTTTTTGTTTGTTTTTTGTTGTTAATCAGTATAATTGAAACAAAGTTTTAAAAACAAAAATATTCTTTCTCCCTGAATGGCCTTGTAGATTCTAAGGAGAAGAAACTTAGATTACTATAGGCTGTACTTTATAAAGATAAACTTTGGGTTAGCTTGTTTCTCTAAGAATGTATGGCAAGTATGTAGAATAAGGGGCTGTCTAAGTAATATATGTAATGACAGGACACATTACTATAACTCACATCTTTGGCTGTGATCAGTTGAGTACTTTATAAAGTAACATGTTCACATAAACAAAGTAAACAAGTAATTGTTTCTGGTGCCACAGGCTAGCCTTTTCTATGGGAGAAAAGCTAGATTCTCTCTCTGTAGTCACAATATAATTCACAGTCTATCTCTTCTGTAGTTAGTGACATTATAAAACCAAACTAGGTTTGTTGGTTGAGCTGTTAATAACAGAGGGAAAACTACTTCTGATTTGATAAAGTGGCTATGAATAACAGGACAAACATGGAGTTGAACTTTAAAGGGCTAGAATGTGTGGATACCTGTTGGTCAGTGGCAGTAAAGTTCTGTCTGCAACTTTAGTCATTTGAATGCTAACTGTAAAGATAATTCGCTGCTTCCTCTATCTGGTACTGCTGAAATAAGGAAATGCAGCAGTAGTTGTCCAATCATCATTAGCAAGTGGGCTTCTATTAACTGGCATGGTATAGTATTGGGTAATGTGTTTGCTTAGAGTTATATAGGCTAAGTAGCTAAAATGCATGGCTGCTTATGTTGATCCTTCTGTCTTTACAGCTGAGATGCTTTTTGGTGGTCACTAGAATATTCTTGACACAGACAGAAGCCAAGCAGCCTTTTCTGTACCTCTTGGTACTGCTGTGAAGAGGTGGAACATTTTGTTACTAACTATAGTGCTGTTCCAGTGCCCCAACCATGGGAGGCAAACTTGGCAAGAAGGGGATCAGGGCAACTGAAGAGACAGCTGAAGATCGTAAGGATGAGGGAGAAGTTGCAGAAGTGACACCAAAAGATACAGGCGAGACCCAGGCTGCAGCAGGGTCCATAGACCTAGAGTGTGGCAAAGAGTCCCAGATCGAAGACCAGGAAAGCAGGGGAGACTCTACAGAGTGCAAGGAATTGGAGGCAAGTACGAATGCAAAACCAGAAGTGCAGCAGCACACTGAAGAGGAGCTGGTGGCTTCTGCTGCTTGCATTGAGGCTGATCTACCCCTTCCTCAGGAAGTCACTCTTCCTAAAGTAGAAGAGAGCAGAGATCCAAGCAAGGCTGAAGAGAGCAACTTCTGAAGCCCAAGGAATCAAGTGTGGAGAGACTCCAGCTTCAGGCAAGATTTGTTAGGAATAACAGCTTTTTTTCCTCCTCATCATGGACCCTGTAACCAAAGTATTTGACTTCATTCCTGTAGACTTGGGGCCTGCAATTCAGCAGAACTCAATCCATTTGAGACCCTCACTGTAGCAGATCCAGAGTGAAATGCACAGCTGGAGCTCTCACACTTAAAATAATGTCTGAGCTGTACTTTGTGCATTCATAGTTCTGACCTCAAGCCACATGTCTTCCCAAGGAGAATAGCTTGTGCAATGGGGAAAGAAGTTAAGGTAACTCATGGTGCACAATGCAGTCAGTCAACTATTCAAATGAAGTCCCAGCTTAAACTACAGCTTCTCTGGTGTCTGAGCTGTTGAGACTGTACTTCTGTTATGATGGAGGATTGGAATGATGCACTTGAATTTACCCTTTGAGATGATCCCAATATTTAACAGTAGTCTGATGGGGATTATAGCATTATTTTAAGACCAATGTAAACCAGTGGCTGAATGGGGAGGGGGTTTCTTTAGCAAACCTTAATTAAATAAGCTAATCTTCCTTTTGTAAACCAACATCATTCAACTTTTCTTCATGGTGTTCCCGTGAGTTAGCATGTACCTGTGCTTGACTGAATCTTGTCATTCTGTTAACAGATCTGTTCATGACAATTTAGGCTCTAGTTTATGGGATTTAAATGGCCAATAATGGAGCATAATGTACAATGGGTGTATTGAAGCTATGCACCTGTAAATAGTGCAACCAGACAACACTGTATTCCCTGCATGCATGTGTGGTGTAATGGGGTATGGAATAGTGTATTACAACCTGAAGTCACAAGAATATCTGTCTTAATGTAACTGCCAATAAATACTATTTTATGATTGCTGCAATGTATAAGGTCTCTAGATCTTCTTAACACTTGTCTTCATCAAACTGACTTCGTAGTCACAGCCTGGTGTAGGACATGGGGGCAGCGGGCAGGAGCTATGTTTCTGAACATAGATAGTAAGGGGCAACATGAGTAAGGTACTTAAGCACCTAAAGAGAGAGATGCTTCAGTCCAACATTTAGGCACCAGTCACATTCTCAGAACAACTGCTCAGTTGCTGCCTAACCCTGTAGGCACTTAAATTTTCACTGCTCAGCATTTGCAGAGACCCAAGTTCTGATGCCACCCCAAAGCTAACAAGCTGTAAGGAGCCATACTGCAAGTCAAATTCCTGGTGGCCTCCAAGTGGGATTCTCAAACTAGGTATCTCCCTGCCTGTCTTGCCATTGGGGCTTAATTCTGTAGGTGCTCTGACCGCATTCCCCACAAGATCCAGGGTGCAAGAGGTTTCTGTAATAGAATATCCCAATGGCTAGGGCATTCTCCTGGCATGTGGGAGACCCGCTTTGAATTTATACTCTGCCTGATTTGGAGCAGGGATTGAACATGAGTCTCCTCTGGGCCAAGGAATACTTAAGTACTTCCACAAAGTAGAACAGCTCCAAGAGATGGAGTATTCTGGGGTGGGACTTGCAATCGCCTTGTGTTTAGGGCCCTCCCTGGAGGGTGGGGATCTGGGCTCAAATCCCTCTTCCATATTGAGCAGAGTGGGAATTCAAAGCTGGGTGTGTCTCATCCCAGATGAGTGCCCTGACTGTGGGACAGTCCAGGCTCTTTCCTTCTGGGAAAAGGGTCAACCTGCTTTACGTGCTTCCCTCCATGCCTGAGAGGAGGGAGGTGCTTCTCTCACCTGTCTTTCTGGCACCTAGGTACTGAACTCCCATTGCTCTTGGCCCTGAGCCATATCCTTTCCTGACTCTCATGCCTAGCTTATTTCGGTGCTTGCTGGCTTCTTTCCTGCCTGGGAGCCTAAATGACACTGAACTTCACAAGGCAATGGGGTGTCTAGGGATTAAATGTTGCAACACTACAGTACATAACTTATTTCAGGCCAGTTTCACAGAAGAGCACAAATCCAATTGGTCAGAAATAAGTCAAACAGTCTACTCTTGATGAGTTTGGCTTTAGGAAATTCCATGTTTAGAATTCTGTGCTTCACATCTCCTTGTACTTAAATTCAGAAGTAGGGAGGCTTCTTGTTAACATTCATCTGTACACAAACTGGCTTAATTTAGTGCAAACCAACTCTTCCCTCCCACTGACTGAATTGGCTCTGCAGGGCGGTGCCAGAGTAAGGTGGACTACTGTGCTTCCTGCATCACCAAAGCTGTAACCTCACCTCAGCGGGGAAGGGAACCCACTCTTCATGATACACTAGTACTGCAAACCTTGACTTCTGCTTCCCTCACCCTCCCAGCTCTACCTGTAAACTCCTTTCTTCCTTTTCTCTAGCTATGAGCCTTAGAAACAAGCCCAAGTGCTGCTCAGCTTATAGTTTAAGTTCATTCCTTCCCCTGATAATTGTCATTGTATGCCTACTGCCTATAGCCTCCTTTCCCAGGCAGTCCTGAGGGTCACTGTTGGCTCAAATTTTGCATGAGGACTAGCTCAAGGACCCTGAGTTCTAGTTCAAGCTCTGCTGCTGCCTCGCTAGCTGGAAACAGGTCCTTATCTTCTCTCTAGCTAAAGGTTTCTTTCTCTTACCCCCCTTCTTCCCCCCCCTACTGTACTGTAACCTGTTCTGTATGTCTTTCTCATAAATTGTTTTTCCAATTTACTTTTCTTTGGGTCTCTTAGGTTGTGAACTCTTACTTGGAGAGTCTCCCCGTACATCTCCCAGGATGATAGAGCCCCATTCCCACTTGGGATTCTTTGGCTCTTCTATAATAAAAGTTGGCTATTACTGTTTTGCAAATCACACTGTGTTTGATTAAACAATTTAGCTGTTTATACCAAACAATCTACAGCTGAGCTTGGAACTGTAGTTTAGGTCAACAGATGAGTTGTTGCTTATACAATAGTGCTCCGTTAATGGTACTTTAGCATGCTGATGCCCTGATTCTACCCTGCCAAAATTTCCAAAGACACCCCTACTTGGGTGAGGGGTACCCAAAGAGAAAACAAGTCTGGAGAGGGACTAATTGGTTATCTGTCTACTCTCTGCTTTTGAGAAACTGCCTCAAAGTCCCAACTGAATAAGTACAAGAATCCTTCTTCAGACTCCTAGTACCTATCTCTGATCTATCACTTTTAGTCAGTAAATCTCAATGTACTTTACAAAGGAGATCACTATAAAAAGAACAGGAGTACTTGTGGCACCTTAGAAACTAACAAATTTATACTCTAATAAATTTGTTAGTCTCTAAGGTGCCACAAGTACTCCTGTTCCTTTTGCAGATACAGACTAACACGGCTGCTACTCTGAAACCTGAGATCACTATAGTTACCCATTTTACAGGTGCAGAAACTGAGGCACAGAGCAGTGAAGTGATTTGCCCACAGTCACCCAGCAGGCCAGTTGCAGAATGAAGACAAGAAACTAGGTCTCCTGAGTCCTAGTCTAATGCTCTAGTTTCTAGGCCACATTGCCAGAGAGTTTGCCAGTAACCTTTACTTTATGGGGCTCATTGATCTCAAAAAGAGATTGGCCAAAAACTTCTAATTGGTTGTGTTTATAGATGATGCTGAAATGCCCACACATAATGAAACTAAGGGTACTGTTGTGGCCAGTGGTGGGGTTAACACCACTTCCCCAGCTTAAGAACTCCCTCACTGATAATGGCTTACCCAACTAGAGTGGAATGCATTTTATGATACTCTTCTCACATATTTACGCTTGCCCTGCAGTGCACAGTTTCACATAAATTACAGTCACTCACAGCCCTCTTAAATGACCCTGCTGCTGTCAATGTAAAAGATGCACAATGTAATCTCTTTGATTCATTACTCACTTTACAGATTGTTTAGTAATGTATCTCTTTATCCCTGGCGTAGTTACACTTACTTCACTTACACTATCGGCTGAACTTGGCACCTACGTTTTGTGTCACATACTCACTTTGGTCATGTTCATGTGGGGTTATGCCCATTTCCTGGTGAACAACATCTCACCAATAGCTTAACTACAATGGTGCAATCATACCTAGATTGAAGAAGTTATGGGTGCCCAACCAGAGGGACTAACAGGGAAGATCTGGGCTCAGGAATTGGCAGCAGACCCACCCTGCTTTCATCCTACAGCGGTGGTTCTTGTGTCTCACGGGACTGGGCCCAGCTCCCTGCTCCAGACATTGTGCCCTGGCACACACAGTCACATCACAGCTCAGGTTTGACCCAGCTGCCCCTCCATCATGACAGAGTGGTGGTTGGGCCATATTTGAGTGACTGGTGCTGTGACCCCCTTGGTCACAATGCCTGACTGAAGAGTGGCTGGGCCAAAATTTGAGTGTCATGGGGTGGGAGGGCACACTGAATTGTTCTCTAGCATGGCAGCTTGTCTTGAATGGTCTCTAGGAGCTAGAGTTGGGGATGGGTGGGATGAATTAGGGTTGGAGGGGAACTGGAATGGGGCTGGATTGGGACTGCAGGGATCTAGACAGGTGTTGGGAGGTTGAGGGGTACTGGCCTGGAGCTGGGGGGGGGGGCAGATTTCAGAATTAGGAGGGGGTTCCTAATCTATTCTTGCACTGGGGCCTTCGGGGGCCTTGTTACACCACTGCTCCTATCATGTTGCTTGGGGGCAATCAGAATATCATATGGAAGGAAGTGAAATTTTCTTTCCTTTCTGAGTAAGTCTAAGTGAGTTAAGGATCTCAATAAAATATATGTGTGAAAAAGCGAAAGGCTTCTCTGTGAAGTAATGGGAGACTGGGTGCAGGGAAGGATAATGGCCATTTCAGCTTTTCATTGCAGAGTGCATTCTGTGGTCAATTTCAATCATCTGCTGCTTACATTCTTTGCTTAAATTGAAGCCCAACAGCAAATACATAAAAGCATTTGAAGAAGAGTTATATAAAGGCCCTACAGAGCAACCTCTCTCCATTTAGTATGGGCATGTGATTTAGGTGAGCTCTTTAGAGACATCATAGATACTAGAGATAGGAAAGCTGATTTAGTACTTTCCTTGGCAGGCGTTAGATCTTACAGAAGGTGTGCAGATTAAAGCCAAGTACCAGCTGAGCTGACTAAAAATGCAAAGTCCTAAACCTGATTTCATATTTTGGGGGGATAGAAGTGGACAAGCCAGGCCTCATATGACATTGTGCATTTCTGGGATGAGGGGTAGCGGAGTCACAAAACTTGGAGACTTTTTTATGTTTGAAACTGTGATCACTTCAATATATAATGTCTCTGGAAGTTCTTATTTAATGAGTGGTTTAAAGAAGAGAGTAAAACAAACTTCAATGGTTCTGGTTGTCAATGGGCAGCAAAAAGACAGTGACCAACTTACAGAAACTTCTTACTTACAAGCCGAATAGTCACATAGTTCAGCAGAACTTCACCACTTCTGAATGCTGAGGACATATGAAATTAAAGCGTAGCTAGGAAGCTCTTAAAAGCCCCTGTCTCACTGCTAAGCATGTTTATATTTCCAAGAAAAAAAGTGTGTCCAAATGATAAACATGAGAGAGTCCGTACTGCACAATCAGATCTTAAAAAGTGGGGAGGGGACACATCTCCAATACTCCACTTAGTGGCATCATGACAAATGGCTCCCTACAGCATTTGCTCTCTGAAGTCTCCTACTTACACTACCTTGCTGTGGCAGAACTATTCCTATGGGCTGCTGGGGTGTCAGTCTACATCAAGAAACTTGTCTCATCTCAGATGGCAGCATTTTCCTGAGCTCTAATAATGCTACCAAAATAGTAATTCTAACCTGTAGCTAAGCATTTGCTCTGCATATAGCCAAATTGAAGTCTAAAATTACAAAATATCCCTTAAAAAAGTCTGTTAAGCTACGTTCACAAAATCAGGAGTAGTACCATGAAGGAGAGCTTAGAAACATCACATAAGAGGGTGTACAACATTTCAAATATAAAGCCTACACTGGTAATAATACAACTCTGGTAAGAAACTCTTGTCTTGCCAAAGAAACCACCCAGCAGCTGAGACTATGCCCAAGAGCAGTATAAAAATGGATTTGACTACTTGGCCACATGTCTTGACTCACCTGCTTTCAGAAATAGTGTCCAGCCTTAGCTGGATTAACAGGAGTTACTAAGGCCTGGTCAGGGGCCGGGGATCGATCTAAGTTACGCAACTTCAGCTATGTGAATAACTTAGACCTACTCACCGTGGTGTCGTCACTGCGGTGAGTCGACTGCTGCCGCTCCCCCGTCGACTCTGCCTGCGCCTCTTGCGGCGGTGGAGCACAGGAGTCGAAGGGAGAGCGCTCGGGGGGTCGATTTATTGTGTCTAGACTAGACGCTATAAATCGACCCCCGCTGGATCGGTCGCTGCCTGCCAATCCGGCGGGTAGTGTAGACATACCCTTAAAGAAAGTTCTTTAAGCTAAGTAGTATCCCCTAGGAATGTGTTGTATATGAAGCCTGAGACTTGATGAAACTGCAGAGTAATAGTCCTATCTTGCTACTTTTTCATAACTAATAAACCAGTTCAGCTAGCTCAAGGGCTTCCTTTATCTGTTAGAATATCAAATTAAGAATAGTTAGTTGAGATTCTTAAAAAGGACAGTGTGTGTCTCCCATCACTTCAACCTTCAGGGTCACAAAACATAAAGATTAGTACAAAATTGCCACATGTATAACATTGCCCTTTGGTACACAGCAAGGTATTATTACCAGTGTATGCTTCTGCTTGTGTAAATTTTCATTGCTCCATTGGAGTCAATGGAGCTCTTACAACTTACACCAGGGATCATAGAGTGTGGGAACAGTCATTCAGAGGAACTAATGTTCAGGGACTTGGGGGAAAGTGATTTTGGTGCTACACAGCCCTATTTAAATCCAGCTTGGGGACCGAGAGGTGTTGAGGGATTAATTGAAACTGTAGTGTTAAAGCCTATCATTATTTTACAGGGGCTTGGTAAGTGGGTATTTATGTGATTAATCAAATACTTCTCTAGATCTTTCATTACAGCTTTAAAAAGGGGTAAGGTATATATTTTTGGATGTGGTTCTTCTCTTGTATGTTTCTGAAGCCTAATGGTCTAATAATGTGTGTGGATATATGTGGTATATAGACACTGTGAGAAAGGATCTTGGTGGTGTGGCTGGTTATCTGAAAAATGATTCTGTAAATATAATATTGGGAGGCATATGTATTTTCTGTAATGGGAGGGGTTGCAAAGCTAATGCCTGCTCAGTTATATTTATGGTGCCCTATTGTCTTGCCAAATGGCAAACTGATTTGTACAGGGGTTGTCTGAGGCACAAGTGTAAATTATTAAAAAGTTCCCCTTTGCCTGCACCAGTAGACAATTCCTCTGCCTCTCAGCTGGACTGACTTTGCAAAGATGAAATGTGAAAAGCAGTAACTTCCTTGTCACTAAAGTAGGCAGATAAGATTCTGAAGAAATACAGCTTTGTACATTTTAATAAAAAGTTGCTTTGCTAACCAGAGCTGCTCTTACAGATGTCTTGTGCCTGAAAATGTTTTGCCTCATGTCAATGATGAAGGCTTGCTCCTATTTGAGGTTAAGTACCATATCCTGTGCAATGACAGAACAACTCTGTATCTCGGTGTGTCTGCCATTTGGGAAGTGGTCATGTGAAACAGTACCCCAACTTGCTTAATGCAAAACTGCTATTGAGTTGGCTCTACAGAGCCAATTTCTCTGTGGGAGAGTAACCTGAGTGCATCATAAGAGCTAATTACACAGGCTTTATTGTTCATCTTGCTATGAGACAACCCCAGATTGGTTTTAAATTCTTCAGGAAGAGTTGCTAGTTTAAAGCTTAAACTTCTTAACATGTAAATCCATGAGACTAAACCTAGAGATGCATTGTATCTAATATGAAGGGGCTATCCAGATTAAATATGGGGGAGGGGGAAGACTAAAGAGATGAGAGGCAGGCAGTAAACATTTTTCTGTTATAGGTAACTGTCATTTTTGCAGGCCACATGGTGCTTGAAACCCCTCTTAGGTCCTCTCAAGTATATCCCTTTGGGGACAGGTTTTGCTACCTACCCCTTTTACTGGGTGAAACTGTGATCCTACTCCTTTAGAGTGGATCTCTGTGCTACAGCCCTCTTACCTACTAAACATATTAACCCAACAGTGATTGACAGCTGTAAGTGCTTTTGCCCCAGGATCCCATGACAGGGGACAATTAATGGTGGGTTTTTTTTAGAAGGTGTTTGAGTCAATTAATTTATTTACCCAAAGATACTTAGCATGGGGTGCAAAAGGATAAAACAAAAAGGACTAAATGAATATTTCTCCCTTGCCTAAACTTTAATTTGTTTTGCAAGCCTAAGTAGCCAAACTCCATGGGTGTTAATGAATTTGTTAATATCTTGCAGGTGGGATGTTTACTGGCTACTAGGATACTTCTGGCACAGAAAGCAAGAGCCTTTCACACTCTCCTTTATTCCAGGAAAAGCCCTGCTACCTGCTCTGTACTAAGAGCATCAACAAGAGTGAAGCCACTTCTGAATATTTCTAGCTGGGCGGCTGTTGTAGGCCTTCAGCATGGGGTGCCAACTCAGTAAGAAGAAAGGGTTCTGTAGGATTTGTAAGAAATGTAAGGACCAGAAGGCTGAAGGAGCTGCTGAGATTAATGAGACGCAGGCTGTTGCACATGCTTCTGAATGCACCGAGAGCCAGCCTTTCACAGGGGCTAGGAAAGACATTGAGCAAACCACTGCATCTAGCTCACAAGAGACACCAGAAGACACTGAAGAAACCCTGTCTGCTCTGCAGGCTGTACAAGGCTATGACGCCCAGACTACTGCCCAGAGCACAGGAAAGGCCTCCCAGGATACTGATGCCCAGCCTGCTGCAAAGATGGAGCAAGAGATTGGAGAAGCTGAGCCTAATACAAAGACAACACAGAACAGGCAACCTATTGTACAGACTCCAAAAGATAAGGAGGAGTCCCAGCATGCTGCAGAGATGCCAGTAGAGGGTAGAGAAGCGAGTAAAACTCTGCTGGATGCAGAGATCAAGCAAGATCCTGAGGCCCAACCTATTAAACAGGACTGGCAGCCGGCTTCATGCATCACAGAAGACGACATAGAAGATCGGCCTGCACTTGAGGCAATGCAAGAAGCTGGTGAGATGGAGGCTACCGTACAGATAACAGCAGAGATTGTTGAGGCCCAACCTACTGCCGAGAACATGCAAGAGACTCACCAATACACTGGTGAAACCCAGCCTCCTCTACAGACTGCTCCAGAAAGAGAGGCCCAGCCCGTATCTGAGACTGAGCAAGAGACTGCTGCGGAACAGCCTGCTGCACGGATCACTGCAGGGGCACAGGCTGCTGCATGGGATGCACTAAACACGGGTGAGGCTAAACCTATTACACAGAGCATGCAAGAGATTCCACAGCACCCTCTTGAAGCACAGTCTGCTAGAAAAAGACTGCAAGGAGCAGAGATCCAGACGTCTGCACAGGCCACGGAAGACACTGGGGAGACCCAGCCTGCTTCAGAGACTGAGACATTACTTGCTGTAGAGTCTGAACAAGAGGCTGGGGTGACTCTGTCTGCTGGAGAGAGAACAGAAGAAACTGAGGCTTGGCCTGATGCAGACAGAGTACTAGAGTCTAGGGCCCATTCTGTTACACAGGACCGAGAGCCTGCTGCCCGGTCCCTGTCCGCTGCATGCACCACAGAAGTGACAAAGCAGGCTGAACCTGCCTTGCAGACTGCGCAAGAGGAGCAGGTCCAAACCACTGCATCTAGCACAAGAGAAAGTTGGACTGTACAAGATGCAGCTGAGGCCTACCCTGCTGCACAAACCAAAGAACAAACTGGAGCCCAGCTTGTAGCACAAGGTGCCCTTGAGACCCAGCCAACTCTACAGACCATAGAGGCACCACAGGGTACTACTAAAAACATGCAGATTATGGAAGACATTAGCGTGGGCCCTGCAGAACCCAAGGCTTCTCAAGAGAGTCTACTAGAACCTGTGACCATTCCTATTAAACTAACAATAGACAAGACCCAGTCTACTGCACAGATCACACAAGAGATGGAGACTCTATATCCTGCACAGACCACAGAATTGGAGAGCCAGGGTCAGCAGAATGACACGGATTCCCAGTCCCCTAGTGCTCTTACAGGATACAAGGAGAGACGGGGGAATTGTGCAATTCTAGAGGAGGAAGATCAGGCACCCGAACTAGAGGCCACTGAGGTACCAAAACCAGAGCAGCAGCAGCAGTTGAATGTGGAGCATCTGGCACCTCCTCTAGTAGAACTGCCCGTTTCTCATGTTCCTGAAAGTCCTGTAGAAAAGTGCCAGCTTTTGGACAGCACAGTGCCCAAAGCATGCAAGAGCAAACGGGAAGAGGAGGCTGAAAATGCTGAGACTCCCAGACCCTCAGAAACCCAAGGATCTGAGGGTGGAATGGCCCTAGCACCAGACTCCACAGCTAACAGTGACACTGAACCTGCTTCAGAGGAGCCCCAACGAACAGAACTAACTGACTCCATGTCTGAGCCCTACAGCCTGTGCAGAAGGACCTGTTGCACCTGAAGTTCCAGTAACCAATTGTGATTCAGCTGAATCACCAGAGTCAGAGTAAAATGGACAAACTGAAGGCTGATATTTAACGCCACTTCTCTCCATTAAATTCCTGCTCTTCAACCATAATTGCCCCCAAACCACTGTCCCACACAGTAAGGCTGGGAGGCAGATACCAAGCATGCCACAGGGGAAATGCCCATAATACAGTTTCTCAATGTCCTGTAAATTATGTGACTGTCCAAATTTGCAGTGCATCTTCCTGTATTTTCCACTCTTCTAATGTGGATTTGGGAGCCTGGTTTTCCATTTGGGCCAAGCCAATCAGATCCACATACACAATGGTGTGTTGTTTGTGTGGGGTATTTTTTTTATAGATCCACACTTTAACATAGTCAGGGAATGCATTTTTTTTTTTGTCTGCTATGTTATCCCCCTATGCCATTCACTGTCTAATATCTGAATGCTGCTAACAAAGTTCTTGGGCTATAACTCTGCATTTAACCCATTAATTGTAGAAGGAGAGTCTGCTTTTGTCTTGATAGATTGTATGGAAAGAATAAACTACCACTGTCAGATGGATTAAAACTATTTAACTTATTTTAGATGGTACAAATGTATTGGGGTGTCTGCACAGCTGCTATACAGAATTAGTGAATGGAGAAATCCTTGAGATTGCTCAAGTAACATTTTAATGTTTGACTTTCAATAAATGATGTCTTTACTGATCATTAATGCTTGTGCCTGCTTCTCAGTATCACGTTTAATGTCTCTTGTACTTGAACATGTACATTCCTGTGACCTTTCTAATGTGATAGTTGGATATACAGAATTAACAAATACAAACACATACTCTCTTACCAATAGAAGGGTGGGTTTTTGTTTTTGTTTTTTTTCCCCCTCCTTTTTCTGGATTAGTTTCAAACGCTAGCTGGTTTCTTGGGCAGAACGTGAGGAATGGGGGAGAAGGGTTGTTTTACCACTTATCTCTCTGTGGTTGACCACATTCAACTCTGCCTCTACAAGGCACAGGTGTCCTCTACATTCAGCAGTGTAACACATGCAAACACAATGTGGCTGGTTCCTAAGATGTATCAAACTACAAACCAAGTGATCCCACTCTCTCAGGCTTCTATCAGGAATGGGCCTGGCATCACACCTGAACACTTCATGTAGTTACTGTTACTGAATTCTGATGGCAACAAAAAGCTTCTCTATGGTTCACTGCTGCAAATTTCAGTGCTAGAATATGAAAATATATTTATTAAAGCAATGACTGTTTCATCATCAGTCTAACTAGTAACAATTGGGGCTGGGGGAGATAATTTCCATCTTGTATGAAATTTGGACATTCCTTTTCTTCCTAAAGGGGATGAAAAGTCAAAACTCTTCCAGGAACAAAATCTTTAGGAAACCTTGATTGGGGAGTGTGTGTAGGAGTATTTTAAAACTTCTTCAAACAAAATATCTGCATTCCTAAAGCAGAATGAGCTTCATGTCAATCTGTCCCAAACCAAAGTTTCTCTGCCCTGCATTGCAGAGTACAGAGGTGTGAATTGCAGAGCACACCAAAATGTTGTGTTCTAATTGCCCCATGTGGATGTTGCTGGTGCAAACTAAAAGGTACCTAGTTAACATTAATGTTGTCCTTTTTTAAAAGAGAACAAAGTTAATGTGAACTGGGTACCTTTAAGTTTGTGCCAGCAGTGCCCACATGAGTTAGTTAGAATGCACCATTTAAATGTACTCTGTAATTCACAAACCTGTGGGGCACAATATGTATGTAGCCTTAGTCTGTGGCTGAAGCTGTCAATGCTATGTGGAAGCTGCATTTCTAGGTCCCTTATGCTTCCTCTATAGACATGGCTTCTGAGTCAGACTACCTTGCCCAAAGAGTGGTCTCTCACGTTGCCAGGAAATAGATTTGCAATTTTTTGAGCAACCCTACTTGTGACCCTGTCAGCTTGTTGTATTTCTAAGGCCCTACCAAATTCACGGCCATGAAAAACACATCAGGGACCATGAAATCTGGTCTGCCCCTGTGAAATCTGGTCTTTTGTATGCTTTTATCCTACACTATACAGTCTTCATGGGGGATACCTGTGTTCCTCAAATTGGGGGTTGTGACTCAAAAAGGAGTTCCAGGGGATCACAAGGTTATTTTATGGAGTGGGGGTGTTGTCACAGTAATGCCACCCTTACTTTTGTGCTGCCATCAGAGCTGGGTGGCCAGAGAGTGGCAGCTGTTGGCTGGGCACCCAGCTCTGAAGGCAGCAGCCCACAAGCAGCAGTGCAGAAGGAAGGGTAGCAATACCCTGCTACCCTTCCTTCTGCACTGCTGCCTTCAGAGCTGGGCAGCTGGAGAGTGGCGGCTGCTGACTGAGGGCCTACCAGCAGCACAGTCTGACCCAGTAGGGCTGTTCTTATTTATAATGTACTTTGAGATCTTCTAATAAAAAGCAGCTATTATAGGAACTGCTTTCATAAATAACATTTTTTATTAAACCATACCAATGTATTCTGTCTATATAGAGTCAACCAAATAATTTAATCTAGCAGTTCTCCAACATTTTCACAGTGAGGACCAAATCATAATATAGAGTGTGTCTCATAAAAATGAGCTCTCATGGACAACATTCCCCTCATGTTCACACTCTTGGGAAAGTATTTTGTCCCAGATCCCCAAAGTTATTTAGGCTCCTAACTCCCATTGATTTCAGTAGAAGCTAGGATCCTAAATACACCTCTACCTCAATTATAACACCACCCGATAGAACACAAATTTGGATATAACGTGGTAAAGCAGTGCTCGGGGGGGCAGGGGCTGCGCACTGCGGTGGATCAAAGCAAGTTCAATATAATGTGGTTTCACCTATAACGCGGTAAGATTTTTTAGCTCCCAAGAACAACGTTATTTCGAGGTAGAGGTGTATCTTTGGATCTGGGCCTTAGTGATTTCTAACTGATCCACTGGTTTCTTTAGTCCTGAGGAGCATCTCCTGTTTCCACTTTTGTTATAATTTAGCTGTGGCTAGTACTAGAAGCTGTGAACCTGGAGATTTTGCAACTTTTTTTTTATTTTTTTTTCTTCTGTGAAGAGCATGCACTTCTGCAGTAGCAGGTGGAAAGAAGGAGGAAATGCCAGAACCTTGCAATCAAACATCTCTGTGCAGAGCACAGTAAGTGCTGCTTGGGCCTGCAGTACTCCAGAGACCACAGTTTGCAAACTGCTGATTTATTCCAGTTTCTGTGAATTCACCACCAGTACCTTAGACTTAGCAAACTATGAACTAATTTCAATTGTTAATTGCCAGATATTTTCCATATTAATCATCTGCTGATTCTGTCTTTCAGTTACATTGAAACCCAATTGCAAATATACAAAAGCATTTGAGTAAGGGTCAGAAATAATCTAGAAATCAGTGAGATTCTGAAAACTGTAGTCACAGATTAGAGCCAGGTGGCCCATTTGTTTTATGCAAGATAAGTTCTAAACCACACTAGAAAGCAGGAAGTGGGTAGGGATGGATAAAGGCTAAAAATACCTTGAAACCTGTTTCCACATTTCCATAGGAAAGGGTCATGAAAGGGAATGATTGTGCAGGATCCTAAGATCAGTTTTGGCATCACACATTTTGGGAGCCCGTTTGGAAAATGTTGGGACCTAGATCACGTGATCCATTTCTCTCTGGCTAAATCCATCTCTGGTTTTAGTGTGGAGGGGGAGCAAGACTTGTCTTCCATTTTTTCATTTGTTTTTTAATTAAGATTTGTCTTTGCATTTTTCACATATGATGTGCTTAATGCTTACATCTCATTTTCTACCAGTGAACAGAGTAAAGGCTTGTCAACACTTGATAGCAAATGACATTAAGGTAGGATACGTGTTTAAAGAGCGATAGCTATTCCTGAGCAACTTCCTGGGTGGGGACACATACTCTTGTTCCTTTTCTGCTTAACCCATTTTCAGAGTGAATTAAGGTATAAAAGCACTAATAAGTCACTCTTATTCCAGAATAAGAGTGTTCACACATGGAGTTGATCAGGATCAACTCTACACAGGCCCTAAATTTGGTGTGATGTCTGCAATCCTGCCATATCCAATAGTGGGCAATCATCTGAGGCTGGGGATGTCAATCTATTCTACAACCACAGTAAAATGTATAATTACATGACTCTGACACTTTAAGACAGAAGAAAACAGGTGACAGGGATTAATTTTCAGCCCTTAGTCCTTGGGGTAGAATAAAACCATGGGCTATAGTTTCACAAACATCATCCCTTAATTATAAACCCACTAGCATATCAACTGTTGTACAGCCGCTAATCTATTAATTTACTTCATGCATTGTTAACTCATCACTGATTTGCATTAACAAATGTGGCACCATGTTGCATTTCAGTTTTACTTTATTTGTAATATTTAAATACACAATGGCCACATACACAAAAATCTACAATCTGAATTTAAGGGGATGAGCCACAGGATGTTCCAAAAGCCATAGAATTCTGCTTCTTCCCCATTTAGACAGGAAACATGGTGCAAAGGAATAGTAATTCAGTGGAACTAATGTTCATGGAGCTGGGGGAAGGGGTTCTGTGTGACTACCCAACCCTATTTAAGACCAGTCTGACATTTTCAACATAGGTGTTGTTGAACTGGCATAGGCTGTAGTTTTAGAGCTATTAAGATTGTTTGGAAGAAATTTCATATTGAATTGGTAAGGAGATACTTGTTTATCTATATTATCTTTCCATTTAAGTTCTCATGCTTCCCTTGGTCATTTATTATAATGGGTCTTTTATTTTTTCCTCAAGGTACTGCAGAGCCAAACTTCATCCTCAGGCAGTAGTAAGCCTATTGTTGTGATTTAATGGGAGCAAGTGTAACTTAATTGCAACTTAATATAGTAATAACAGTATATGTCAGAAGAAACTTTCTTTACTTCTTGCAGTTTATGGACTATAATCACAAGGTTTTCACTTCTTAGTCCTGTAAACCAATTAGGTGAGACCTTGGATGCAGCTGTTACTGTTCTCAAATTAAAGGGGGTCTATCTTCTTTCTTTATTTCATTATTTTTAAATATTAATGGGCCTATAAAAAGTATCTATCTGAATACAAACTTCTCTGAATAACAAAGGTTCAAGGTAAATTTTCAGAAGCGCCTAAGTATCACATGAAATCAATGGGATTTAAGCTATAAAGTCACTTAACTTAAATGCTCTTAAAATATTAGCCAGCCTCAGAAACAGGAAAAGACCATTCCATAATGGCAGATTAATGTTATGTCTTAGTGTGTTTACATTGTGGAATCGATACCAATCTCCAAATTGCTTCATAAACACCAAACTCTCTTCATTGTTGCCGCAGAGCCAATGCAACTATTTGAGAGTGAGTTAAATCCTATTTTGCCTCTTGATGGGTTGGGTGTTTGTGTGTTTTACATGTGTACTTTTTTTTTGTTTGTTTTTAAGGCAAGCTCTGATTAGAGAAAATATTAAAAATGTAGCTTTGTGTTCAGTTTTATAGCTTTAAATAAACCGTTTGACTAACTAATCAGGTAAATGACTGTAGCTATGAATCATTGAAGACCAAGTGTTGCTAATTCACTTAGTTACTTAGAGATGACCAAATAAGATGTATGGGTCATGTTTAGCGCTGATCAAACCAATATTTGCTACTATATATATAAATTATTTTCAAACAAGAATGTTTGACTTTAAATGTCATTCTTTCTATGTTTTGGAGGTGGGGGAACTAATGTTCAGGGACTCTCCCTCACCTGCCTTTTTCCCATTACAAAAGAGTAAGTAAAAATGAAAAAGATGCAACACGCTCACAAACAAAACTACACAACTTCAGTTTCCCAAACATCAAACAAAAATTCAAACTAAAATGCTTGGTTTGAAACTTTAAAGAATTTGTGAGAAACAACTTTTCAGCAGAAAAAAAAAATCAATTGCAAAATTGCAACCAGCTCTCCACATGTAATCTTTCAAATCTTGTCAATATGGATACAGTAGCAGTGTCCAAATCTCAGAGTAACACTTACAAAAGGTAAATGGGTGCTAGTGTCGGATGGGCTTGGGGCCACATACCAGGGCTGAGGTGTGGGTGTTCTAATGAATCTCATACTATCTTGCAGGTGAGATGCTCCTTGCTGATTACTAGAAAACTCCTGACCCAAAGCAGAAATTCAGCTCCCACCCATCTGCCACTAAACCAAGACCTTGGATGTGCTGTCCCTCAGTGCAAAAGACTGAAGCTACTTGAGAGTGGTTCTAGCTCAGCTGCTGCTATAGGCTCTGCATGGGGAACACACTGAGCAAGAAGAAGGGGTTCTGTGTGACTTGTGGGAAAGGGATGGACCAGAAGGCTAAGGAGGGAGCTGCTGCGATTAGGCAGCCACATCCTATTGCAAGGGCCTTTCGCGATGCTTCAACTTGGACTGGGGAGAGCCATTGTCCCATAGAGAACACCCAAGAGACTCTACACAACACTGGGGAGGTCTGGTCTGCTGCAGAGATGGGGCAAGACACTGGTGAGGGTGATCCTCTTCCACAGGTGATGCTGGACGGAGAATCTGCTGCACAGACAACAGAAGAGAATTTAGGAGCCCAGCCTTCTCTGTGGAGTGTGCAACAGACTGAGGCCCAGATGAGGAGACAAACCACAGAAGCACTGAAAGACATGGGCAATGCCCATCCTAATGCTAAGATGCCGCAAGAGACTGAGGCCAAGCCCAGTTCCCAGATAACATGGGCCAAAGAGCCTGAGGCACAAACGGTGCATGAACAAGAAGCCCAATCTGCAGGAGAGCGGACAGAAGACACTGCTGAGGTTCAACCTGCTGCCAATCCCGCATATGGGACTCGGCCTGAGGCACAGGTCACCCAAGAGATTTGTAAAGCTCCGCCTACTACTGTGCAGACAATGCAAGAGATTCTAGAGGGCCACGCTGAAACCAAGCCTGCTCTGCAGCATGTGCAAGAGGCCGAGATGCAGAACCAAGAGGCCCGATCTGCTGCAGTAGCTACCAGCATGGTTGGGGCTCGTCCTGCTCTCCAGGCTTATCGGGAGACTGAGGCCCAGCCTTTTATAGATATTCCACGTGACTGAGATTGTGCTGCCCACGCTAAGGCCATGCAAGAGATTACTGATCCCCTACCTGCCGCACAAGTGACTGAGGAGGCTGAGCCTGCTTTGCAGACTGTACAAGAGATGACTGCTCAGATCGTAGGAGAGATGCAGGCTGCACAAAGCAAAATTGAAGCCCAGCCTGCAGCAGAGACTGAGGGACAGTTGATTGCACCTGCCACTCAAGGTGCCGCACAACATATTCCTAAAACCCAGCCTGCTCTGCAGATGGTACAAGGAATTGCGGCCCATCACACTGGAATGACAGACATCGGGCTTTTGCTCAATCAGTTTACTACACAGACCACAGAGGAGGCTGATGCCTATCTTCCTACACAGACTGTGCAAGAGACTCAACTCTCCTCTGCTCAAACTGAGCCTGCTCTGAAGATCTGTCAAGAGTCTGAGGCCCAGTGACTGTACTGGTCACACAAGGCATAGGGGAGGCCCAGCCCATTACAGAGATCCCAGCACAGAATCCTAGAGAAACGGTGGCAAAGTCTGATGCAGCAGCAATTGACCGAGAGACGAAGATGCAGCATCAGGGTAGAAAAGTCACTGCTCTGTGTCATGGGCTGCAAGAAGCCACGACCCAAAGGACTGGTGAGGGCCCTGCTGTTGTACATGCCATGGAAGAGATCGGGGAGGCTGACTCTGTTTTGCAGACTGTGCAGGAAACTGAGGCTGCGCAGGAAACTAAGATGCAGAATTTTACACGTCCTGAACAGGAGATCAAGACCCAGCCAACAGCATGGGCCACAGATGAGATGGAAGCTCATCTCCGCAGTTCTCTCTTGAGGCCCATGCTGCGACCCAGGAATCCGAGGCTGCCCCTGCTGTGTGGACCCTGCAAGAGACCGCCCAGGCCATTACAGAGTGCACATTGCATCAGCTGACTGTCCAAGACCCTGGTGTCATCTCTGCAGTACCCAGGGCCTTCCAAGAGGAGACCGTGGAGGTTGCGACTCTCCCTCGTGAAGAGATCCAGCCTACTTTACAGGCTGCACAGGAGACAGAAACCTCACGTGTTGCAGAGATATTCCACATATTCCATTGAAGGCAAAGCAGACTCGGCAGCGTCACCCAGATTTCCAGCCCCCTAGTGCCCTAGGTGGCAATGAGGCAGGAGAGCAAGACGTGGCAATTCCTGAGGATGCTCAGGCAGCTGAAAGGGAGGCTACTGCAGTCGCAAAGCCAGAGTCACAGCAGCTAACGGAGCAACTGGCACCTGAACAACGAGAGGAGCTCACGCTGGCTCCTGCTGCCACCACCAGTAGGGAGGCCTCTGAAGCGCCACAGCCTGGCAATGAAAATTCCCCGCCTCGAAGCCCCAGTGCATGAAGCAGCGGAGAGCAGAAGACCAGGGGAGGTTGATACTCCTGCAGCCCCTGCAACGCAAGGTAAAATGGCCCAAGTTTTAGACTCCAGACCTATCAATTGTGAAGTAGCATCTCCGTCAAGGGACATGGCTGACTCTCTTCCTTTGGCAGGGGAGGACACAGCTCCAGCAGAGGGATTCACTTTGTCTGATGTTCCAGTAAGTGGCTCTAATGCAAATATAGCAGAGCCCGAGTGAAATGGACAGACTGGGCTCTGCCACTCAAAAAGCAGCATGTCTCTCAGTTGACTAGATTCCTGATCTTCCGTTGCATTTGTGCTCATGTGGCTGTTCCATGAAATAGGGATGTACTGCAGAGAGCATATCTGCTGAGTTGGGGGAATGCCTTCTACGCTCTGTGTCCTGTTAACTTTGGGCTTAGCTGAACGTGCATCCTCCTGCATCTGAAATTGCTGCAAATGTAGCTACGATGTAAAACAATATCCACATTTATAACCTCTTTCTAGGGGAACTATTTTAATGCTATTGATTACTTTTCTACACAACTCACTGACCATTAAGCCCTTCACATCACTGGCCTAACCTGCAATTTTATTTCCTTCACTTTACTGAGTAACCAGCCTCATCTGACAAACCAAACCAGATGCAGCAAAGTTCTGTAACTTCTTAAAATTGTACAAATGCAACAAATGTTCTCCCTCAACCTGAGTACAATAATAGTGAATGATATTGGATATTGGTAGGAATGCTAATATGTGGTGCTGCCTGAATTGATCAACTGATTACTCTCAATAAATGCTGTTTTCCATTCTTAAGCTGTTTGGCTATCTCTGATAATTAAGGGGAGATGGACACGGGGTGGGGGTGGAATACAACTTCACAACGGCCTTTTCTGTAGGTTAAGTGGCAAATGCTACTGAACATGTATGTAAATACTGATTCTGATCCAGGTGAGATCCTAGGCAACTGACTACAGCCCTTTCCTTAGAGTTGATGATGCTCTCTTAATCCTCTTCCTTAACCATCCACTTGCATCAGAACTCAGGTCTAAAACCAAATTAAAACATCTTCCCACAAACACTAGCATTAAATGCCCTTAACTATGTACCTGCTACCTCAGGGGGCAAGCATAGCACGGTCAATAGGAACTGCCCAAGGTACAAGTGCACCTGCATACCAATAGATATGAGAGATCTTTCTGCCAAAGAAACCAGCCAGCAGCTGAAATTATTCCAAAGACTCTGAATGAGTTGGCTGCTTGACCAGTTACTCCACAGTTGATAGAGAGCATCTGTCCCTACCTCAACTGGGAAGCAGGAGTCACCCTGCAGTCTGAATGCAGGCATGAGGTTGTATGCTGGTTTTGTGTATCCTGGCTCCATCAGGAGCCACAAAGAAATGTGTCCCAGTTGGCCCCCTCTGCTGTAAGAAGAATCATCTAGTTCTCATTTAGGCTTGGAAGGATTAGATTTGTATCCGTAAAATGTTGATTTCACTGTACGCACCCATGCATGTGCACACACAGATTGAAAAAGGACTTCTGTCAATAGTTGAAATTTATAGATAGGCAAAGTAAAAAAAAAAAAAATGCTGCTTAAGAACTTAGTTTGACTTAAGGATATTTTCTTTATATTGTGACATTGACAACTTATGTTTTAATGGTTATAAAGCTTGAACTCTTTCAATTGGTGTCTACTGTCATTACATTTCCAGCAAGTGAAAATTTAAATCAATAAAAATAAAAAATTGGGCATCTGTTGTAATTACAAAAAAATCAAATTCTAATAAGCCTATTTTTATTTTGAATATTAAAATAGTGATATCCCTGCCCTACTTTCCCATGAGGAGTGGGGTTAATATTAATGCTCAGTGGACTGTGTCACTTTTTCTCTTGGTCCCAATGACTATTCCACTGTGGATAAATACTTAAATAATCATTGGCTGAGAGAGAATGATGATGTAGTCCTAGTGGTTAGGGACCCACTTGTAAGGTGGGATACCCTGGGTCCAGGCCCCTGCTCCAAATACCTCTTCCATTATTTATTAAGAGTGCAATGATTTCACCAGGAGTGACTGAGGGATTCCCCCCAGCAGAATATCCCACAGCTCAGCAATTAATGAACACTCCTGAGATATGGGAGAACCTTGTTTAAATCCTTTTTCCCCCTTTAGCAGAGAGGGGAAATTGATCCCACATCCCACGTGAGTGCTCTAACTGCTGAGCTAACAGTTACAAGGTGAGCACCACCTCCTCTTCTTCCAAGTGTTTTGTGA
Source organism: Trachemys scripta elegans (assembly GCF_013100865.1). Lineage (NCBI taxonomy): Eukaryota > Metazoa > Chordata > Testudines > Emydidae > Trachemys > Trachemys scripta. Next base: position 9,525,851 of record NC_048318.1, on the reverse strand, counting down.
GGCAGGTGCCTAATTCATTCCGTCAAAAAAGCAGCTTAGATGCTTAAGTCACCTGATTTCAGGTAACAGGTTTCCAGTGGTGGATCACTAAGCTGAGATAGTCACCACCCTATGGCCCCCACCTAGGTGCCTACCTCTAAAAGAGGGGTGGGGCTTAGCACACACTCCTCTCTTCCGCATCTCCCCTTGGCTAGTTTTAGGCAGTGAGCTATCTAGCATGCTGACTTTTGTGGATCATGTTCTTAGATACCTATCTCTCCCCATGTATTCTATAGGGAGCCTAGGCACGTAACTTGGTTTTGTGGGCCTCATTGCTATTCCAGTGATTTTCTAGGCATCTAAAAGTTAGACGCCAGGATGCTCAGCGTTGCAACGGCTAAGTCCCTTGGTGATCCTATCCTCGGACATCACTAGATTTCAGAAAGACATAGAGCAAAGCGAAATAGGCTATAGTCACTCCCATTTTAACTTCTTTGACTTCATTGAACTTCAACCACAGAAGAATTCCACCATTAGCATCCCCAAATCAGCTCAAAGTGTCTCATCTACTGGCTGTCTACCTCCAATGCTATTATCCAATACCTGTTAGCCTGGGTTCTTTAACAATGCCTGGAGAAGGAGGGTGAAATGTGTTTTCCCCCTTGGGATCCTGAGGTCACTCTCGCCAAGTTTTTTTTTTACCTTCTCAAATATGTGTTGTTCAGCTAACTATTAATGAAATCTTCATGGGAGGAAATGGTCAAGGAAAATCAGGGAATGGGAATTATTTTCATAACTTTGGATTTATTTAAAAGGTGACTGGTGCCATTTTAGACACTATGGTGTCTAAATCTGTAAGAATTGTAGCCCTTCACTAGTAAAGCATTTCAAATAGATATGAATATGGAGATTGAATATATTTAATTCCATTTCTGCTTGGAATGTCTGCACTGAACAAAGGGGGGGGGGGAATTTGGCAGTAAACTCAATCCCGCTCCAAAGCTATTCTTAGAGTCGAGCTGGGAAACATTGTTAGTCATGAGTATTGGCCATGTCACAAGCTGGTGGCATCTGTACAAAAAAACCATACAAAAATGCCAACACCACACTTGGTCAAATTTCTGACAAAACTTAAAAACAATCCTTGTTTTGGTTTGGTTTTCAAAACAAAAATTGCACTTTTCAATTTTTTCTCCTCCTTTTATTTTCCCCCTGCCCTGGAAGAAGGGCAGGAGGGAAAAGAGGTAGATGCAAAAATGCACCCAAAAGCAAAAATAGGAAAGAAAAATTGTCTCTGAAATTTTTCTGGTCAACTTTTTTGTGCAAATGCAATCTTCTTAGCAGTGAGAGAATTCTGAGCTGAAAAACTTTAGCCAGCTCTAATCGTGTCACACATGGGATGTTGGTCTCTCTTGTAGCAGCTGTGTCCAAGTGGCACAGCTATTCTTCCAAGAGGATTGCTAGGAGCTAGTGTCTGATAGCCATTGGCCCATGCAAGCTGGTATTTTCTTGCAGGGATGGAGTGTGGGTATTTTACTAAATCTCTTAATGTCTTGCAGGCGAGACGTTGGTTGCTGGGATACACCTGACACAAAACAACATACTACACCTTCCATCCTTCTTTTCCATCCTTTTGTTTATCTACAGTATTGCAGTTAAACTCATCTTTCTCTTCTGCTATAACATCATCACCCTTTCTCTGGCTTCCTTTCTCTTATGTGAAAGTCAAGCCCATGTCTTAAAACTCCTAAATAGTGTCTTTCTCACATCTTATTTCTCCTCTTCCTTCCTTCTATCACTCCGGTATCATATTGCACTGCTATTGTGGTAGTAGCTTTCCTATTCATGTCTGCCTCCTTCAAATCCTTCCTTTAAGCAAAACAAATAAATGTTTCTGCATTAGTGTCTTGAGTATTGATTTCTTCTGTTTTCTGTGAACTGTTAGTCTATCTGTTGTATGATGTTTGGGAGAAGGGTCGTGCCTTATTCTGTTTTGTATGTCACCACAATCATGCTGCTATTTCAGGGCTTAACGCTTCTAGCCAGTACCTTAACGGTTGGTCCTCACACAACAAAAATCAAATCTAAAACAAAGTTACAGAATATACTTTTATATGTTCCTTATCTTAATCAAAAGCTCATAGCCACTTCTGCAAAACATGAACAAGTCTCATCAACCATCTGTTATTCACCACATGTTTATAACCATCATGTGTGTAGTCTTTCCAAAGACTATCCAAAAGTATAATTAATTACATTAAAATGTTTGGAATGGACATTTTATTTTGTGCTTCAGGTCTGTGCCACTGTCTAACTATTAAAGACCAGGAGGGGACCTAATGTGGGGGACAAATTATTCCACACTGGCTACTGCAGTGTTCTCTGAAGCATCTAGTGTGGCCACAGTTAGAGACAGGAACTGAACTAGTTGGATCATGGGTCTGATCCAGTCTGGTAATTGCTATGTGTTTTAATTCATCCTTGGTGTAACTTCATTGATCTCAGTAGAATTACATCAGGGATGGATTGAGCCCACAATCTTACTTATTGGCTTTATTCACTGTAATCTGCATTAGCAAATACTGTGTCCAAATGAAATTTCAAACTCTTCATGGACATGCCATTCAGTGTCCAACTTCTCAAGGTGGAGATGCAGTATCTGGTAAAGGGGCATAGAATGTTTTCTTCCCTGCATTCCTGAATCCATTCTTTCCAAGTCTGTTAAGAATTTCAGTCAAATATTTCAATGAAATAGAAAAGGATTCAGTGGAAATAATAGATAAAGGGGACTTGGGGAATGGAAAGTGATGATGGAAAAATGTGTCTGATGGTCAGTTATAATCATCTGTTGTCTGGACTCTTTAGTTAAATTGAAGTCCCTCTGCAAATACTTAAAAGCAATAGTGTGAGACCAGAAATCAGCAAACCAGTGGCCTCTTTAGCCTGGGCACCATGGGTCCTGGTGGAAGGGGTTTGGGTGACATCTCCAGAGGCTACAATTCTCACAGATACTAGATATGGGGAAACGAGTTTGTTCTTAGACAGGGAAGTAGCAGACTTGAATTCAGGGCAGGGTCTGAACAGGGCAATATTAAGGCCTGAGGAAACCCAAATCAACAAACTATGTAGGCCCCCAAAAGCAGCATTTTTCAATATGCCTGAGATGGGTTTCCATTACCAAATATGGGATTCGGTTTGGGGGATGAATCTCCTGATCTCTTTTATCCTGTCTGATTCTGCCTTGATTGATACATCATACTTAGGGCCCTACCAAATTCACACTCCATTTTGGTCAATTTCATGGTCATTGGATTTTTAAATTGTAAATTTAATGATTTTTGGTTATTTAAATCTGAAATTTAAAGGTGTCGTAATTGTAGGGGTCCTGACCCAAAAAGGAGTTGTGGGGGTGGGGGTCACAAAGGTTATTGTAGGGTGGGTTGCAGTTCTGCTACCCTTGGTGCAGCCTTCAGAGCTGGGTGCCTGGAGAGTGATGGCTGCTGGCCCGGAGCCCAGCTCTGAAGGCAGAGCTGTCACCAGTGGTGCAGAAGTAAGGATGGCATGGTATGGTATTGTCACCCTTACTTCTACACTGCTGCTGGCAGGGCACTGCCTTCAAAGCTGGGCACTCGGCCATCAGCCGCCACTGTCCAGACACCCAGCTCTGAAGGCAGTGCAGAAGTAAAGGTGGCAATACCCCGACCCCTAAAAAATAACTTGTGACCCCCCTGGAACTCCTTTTGAGTCATGACCCCCAATTTGAGAAACACGGGTCTCCCCAGTGAAATCTGTATAGTATAGGGTAAAAGCACACAAAAGATCAGATTTCATGGGGGGAGACCAGATTTCATGGTCTGTGATGCATTTTTCATGGCCGGGAATTTGGTAGGGCCCTAATCATACTGTGTCCCTACTACTGGGGGAGTCATTTGGAATTTGAGGGAGTCCTGCTTTCCACACTGCTGATGCTCATCTCAGTGACGGACAGTGAGGCACAAGAATGGCACAATAACAGCATCTCTCATGATGCCCCCTGCTGGGTAACCAGCTCATGCCTTCAATGGGACTTTCAACAGGAGTTGGGTGCCTAAATACCATAGATAATCTGTGCCTTTGTTTAACAGCCTTAGCACCACAGCTAACTTGGTAAGATGTGTGCCACTTTCAGGCAAGGAGAGCTTGGGATCAGGCTCCGTGCAGCTGTTTGTTAATGGATAATATCATGAGCCATCATTTCAGAGCAATACCCAGATGTTTGCATCTGCCTGAGCTGCTGTGCAATGTTTCCCTGGCACAATATCTTTGTAGCAGTCAGCAGCTTGTGTGAATAATGCATGTGCGTTGGCCACTTGGAGCCTAATCCTGCAATGATTTACAGTATGTGAAACCCCCATGAGCAAATGCAGAGTGTGAGCCTCTGAATCAGAGCCAGCTGAAAGTATATGGGGAGAGCAGGGTGAAGGCCACCAAATTTGTGTGGGTCTAGTGGATGGGTTGGTGTCTTGAAATATAGGAGAGCTGGGTTCTATTATCTCTTACCAGGTATATATACGGTGCTTAACATAATGGAGCCTGATCTCCATAGGAAGCTATTGTAATGCAAATAGTTTACTGTAACAGTGGCTCACAGTGTTGGAGATTACTGATCCACTCTATGTAGCCATCATCTTCCCACATGTTTAGAAATATCTCAACAAATTGGAAAGCTTTTTAATCAATTAACCTCGTCACACAATTCAATGCAGCTCAGCTACACAAATCAAGGGGCTGGGCCATCTAATTTAAGCCCAATGAGCCACATAGTATATGGAGCTGTGAATATGTAATGGGGTAGGGAACACTCATTAGGTGGAACTAATGTGCAGGAAGTTGGGGAGGATTTAGAGGGTGGCCACCAAGCCCTATTTAAGAAGAGCCTGAGTAGTATAAAGGTAGCTTGAGAAGGATTTGTACAAGTTGTTGAGTTGATAAAGGGTGCTGGAGTATCTTTTCCTGTGGGCTGGTAAGAAAGTTACTGTCTTCTCTTAATTTATTAAAACTGGAGTTTTCTATTGCTTGAGCTTTATGTTACAATAGAGGTATTGGTTGTTTTAGTAAAAGTAAAGTTGTGTGAGGTGAGTATCTCTGGCTAAGTATTTTGTGCTTCCTATGGGTATCTAGTGTATTATGTAGGGAACTAAAATTATGAAAGAGCAGTTGATACCTGATGTAAATAATGTCAAGGTGATGTTTTGTTTTTGCTTAAACTCCTTGCTAGAGAGAGTAAAACTAAGGGTTGCTCTAGTTTTGAGTGTCTCAAACTAAAATTGGAAGCCAGCTGGTTCTGGAACCTAGCTTGCTGAAAATCTAAAGCTTTAAAGAGGCTCAGGTAAATGCTTTCAGTGTTAACTGAAAGACCCCTAACTTGAGATACTGTCTGTGTTTATAATGGCTATGGTGGCTACTCCCCAAACACTGGATCTAGGCTGCAAACACTCTTTCCCCTCTATATTAGACTCTCTTGCCCACCTCTTATGTCTGGGGAGCCCCTGTGGTGTTTACTAACTACTCCAAGTGGCTGTTCCTTGCACTGCTGAAACTCTAAACTGGGGGAGGAATAAATGTGAATTCTCCTATCTCAATTAAATATCACTTAATAAAACTGTCAGGTTAAAAGGAGATAACCTGTTCAAATGTAGTCCAAAACATGTGCATAAATATATTTGGCTCTTCTAAAATAGATCAATGGAGATAATGTCTATCAGAACTGTACACAAATATCCTCCTATCAATAGCAGTAGTAACCCATACTCTAATAGCAATAAGCTGTGATGAGGTGTGTATTAAGGAACTATTGAACTTGGGTGGCTGAAGGCTCCTGGCTTCATAAGTCACAATGTACTGGAGTATTCATTAATTACCTAATGATACATGCCTTGGCATGGTTTAGCCATGGTTGTAACCCTTGTTGAACAACTGACTTAGTTGTATTCTGGGCCCTATCTAACTAGCTGAAGCCACCTTCCTCTCTTCTCCCCTCCCCCACCCCCGCAACACACACTTCCTTTGTCACTTTGTCCCACAGTTGTGTAGTCACAATTGCATCACTAGCACTATATCAGGATAAATTCTTCAGTTTTGCCTGTTCAGTTCTACTGAAGACCATGTGGCAGAACTTGCCTTGCAGAAACTCTAGTGCTAATTACAAAACACAAGTAGGAATAAATGCAGTCTGACTCTCCTATCCCTTGTTCTACTAACCACTCTGCTGTTTTGCAAGTTGTAAACTGTCCAAATCTGAGATGGCATCAACAAGAGACAACACACCACTGTTTTTTAGATCACAGATGAAGCACATGAACACTGCTCATATTGAGGGAGATTCTAACTTTATAGCTCTCCTAAACACTAGGATCTCCACTTCCTCATGCCATCTGAATGGCAACAGAGTTGTAGTAATGCTACTTTGACACTACACTGGCTAACTGTACTTGTTAGTCCTATGGAATCTGGCTTTTTGCTGCAGCAAGATGTTGGCTTTACTAGTGAGCTGTACATTCCTTGGACAGGGAATGGGAGAAGACTGGAGTTCAATTCTAGCCTCTTCTGTCCAAGTTTGGCAGCAAACTTAGCCAACATGTTACTCCAGAATGGGGAAAATGACTGACTGTTTTGAAAAGCAATTCAGGCACTTTAAGATCCACGGATGACTTGCATGATAAGTTGGAGTTATTTGAAGGAATATTGTAGCAATGACTAATGATTCCTGGGAACATGATCCCTCAAGGTGATTACACTAAGGGATAACCGTGATAACCATATCTTTCACTCCTTTGGTTAACTGCATGTTTGAATAGGAACTACTTTTTGT